>NC_057797.1:527464091-527674080 GCF_018294505.1 Triticum aestivum
TGATGCGTTTTACATCTAGCACTTTTTGGTGATGTATTTTACATCATCTATTGCAGATGATATTAGGGTCCCACTTCAGATTAACGTTGTCTGTCTTGTCATGCTTCAACCTCGTTGCCGTACACCTTAGCGGAGCTGCTCCAATGACAGAACCGTCAATCACAGCGGAGCAGTACCCTCGGTGCCGTTTCCAGAGGCCTCAGATCTTCTTCCCCGCCTCCGACAGTCACACCAGCATCATCACCATCCTCCACATCCAACCCAATGATGCTGAGGTCCACAAGGCTATGCCAAAGAGGTTGTACACTCGTCGCATCACTTTGTTTCTCCATTCCTCTGTTCTTCCAATTCATGTGAGCCAAAGACCCAGGTTGACTGAAATCATATGTTTCCAAATGCTCTGTTTTGCACATGCATTCCTATCCTATTCCTGTGTTTTCCTGTCCCTGCGTTTATAGAATCCTCCAATTCTAAGGAGCCCTTACAGATTTACTTCATTTTCAGATAGGCGTTAAAGAAAACTCTGTGTGTTATGTCTTGCTCCTGCCGTGCCGTCATCCACCCCACCTGAGGTGTGTTGGGGAACGTAGCAGAAAACAAAAAAATTCCTACGGTTTCACCAAGATCCATCTAGGAGTTCATCTAACAACGAGTGATTAGATGCATCTACGTACCTCGTAGATCGTGAGCGGAAGCGTTCAAAGAACAGGGATGATGGAGTCGTACTCGACGTGATTCGAATCACCGAAGATCCTAGCACCAAACGAACGGCACCTCCGTGTTCAACACACGTACAGAACAGCCACGTCTCCTCCTTCTTGATCCAGCAAGGGGGGAGGAGAGGTTGAGGGAGATGGATCCAGCAGCAGCACGACGGCGTGGTGGTGGTGGAGCTGCAGTACTCCGGCAGGGCTTCGCTAAGCTCTATGGAGGAGGAGGAGGTGTTGGAGAGGGAGAGGGAGGCACCAAAGATGTGTTCTGAGAGGCCCTCCTTACCCCACTATATATAGGGAGTCCAAGGGGGGGCGCCGGCCCTAGGAGATCCAATCTCCTAGGGGGGTGCGGCCAAGGGGGGAATCCCTCCTCCCCAAGGCACCTAGGAGATGCCTTCCCCCTTTGGGACTCTTCCCTTCTTGAACCCTAGGCGCATGGACCTCTTGGGGCTGGTGCCCTCGGCCCATATAGGCCAAGGCGCACCCCCTACAGCCCATGTGGCCCCTCGGGACAGGTGGCCCCACCCGATGGACCCCGGGGACCCTTCTGGTGGTCCCGGTACAATACCGGTGACCCCGAAACTTGTCCCGATGCCCGAAATAGCACTTCCTATATATAATTCTTTACCTCCGGACCATTCCGGAACTCCTCGTGACGTCCGGGATCTCATCCGGGACTCCGAACAACATTCGGGTTACTGCATATACATATCCCTACAACCCTAGCGTCACCGAACCTTAAGTGTGTAGACCCTACGGGTTCGGGAGACATGTAGACATGACCGAGATCGCTCTCCGGTCAATAACCAACAGCGGGATCTGGATACCCATGTTGGCTCCCACATGCTCCTCAATGATCTCATCGGATGAACCACGATGTCAAGGATTCAAACAACCCCGTATACAATTCCCTTTGTCAATCGGTATGTTACTTGCCCGAGATTCGATCGTCGGTATCCCAATACCTCGTTCAATCTCGTTACCGGCAAGTCACTTTACTCGTACCGTAATGCATGATCCCGTGACCAGACACTTGGTCACTTTGAGCTCATTATGATGATGCATTACCGAGTGGGCCCAGTGATACCTCTCCGTCATACGGAGTGACAAATCCCAGTCTTGATCCGTGTCAACCCAACAGACACTTTCGGAGATACCCGTAGTATACCTTTATAGTCACCCAGTTACGTTGTGACGTTTGGTACACCCAAAGCACTCCTACGGTATCCGGGAGTTACACGATCTCATGGTCCAAGGAAAAGATACTTTGACATTGGAAAACTCTAGCAAACGAACTATACGACCTTGTGCTATGTTTAGGATTGGGTCTTGTCCATCACATCATTCTCCTAATGATGTGATCTCATTATCAATGACATCCAATGTCCATATTCAGGAAACCATGACTATCTATTGATCAACGAGCTAGTCAACTAGAGGCTTACTAGGGACATGTTGGTGTCTATTATTCACACATGTATTACGATTTCCGGATAACACAATTATAGCATGAATAAAGACAATTATCATGAACAAGGAAATATAATAATAATGCTTTTATTATTGCCTCTAGGGCATATTACCAATAGTCTCCCACTTGCACTAGAGTCAATAATCTAGTTACATTGTGATGAATTGAACACCCATGGAATTCTGGTGTTGATCATGTTTTGCTCTAGGGAGAGGTTTAGTCAACGGATCTGCTACATTCAGGTCCGTGTGCACTTTACAAATATCTATGTCTCCATCTTGAACATTTTCACGAATGGAGTTGAAGCGACGCTTGATGTGCCTTGTCTTCTTGTGAAACCTGGGCTCCTTGGCAAGAGCAATAGCTCCAGTGTTGTCACAGAAGAGTTTGATTGGCCCCGACGCATTGGGTATGACTCCTAGGTCGGTGATGAACTCCTTCACCCAAATTGCTTCATGCGCTGCCTCCGAGGCTGCCATGTACTCCGCTTCACATGTAGATCCCGCCACGACGCTCTGCTTGCAACTGCACCAGCTTACTGCCCCACCATTCAAAATATACACGTATCCGGTTTGTGACTTAGAGTCATCCAGATCTCTGTCGAAGCTAGCGTCGACGTAACCCTTTACGACGAGCTCTTCGTCACCTCCATAAATGAGAAACATTTCCTTAGTCCTTTTCGGGTACTTCAGGATATTCTTGACCGCTGTCTAGTGTTCCTTGCCGGGATTACTTTGGTACCTTCCTACCAAACTTACGGCAAGGTTTACATCAGGTCTGGTACATAGCATGGCATACATAATAGAACCTATGGCTGAGGCATAGGGGATGACACTCATCTCTTCTATATCTTCTGCCGTGGTCGGACATTGAGCCGAGCTCAATTTCACACCTTGTAACACAGGCAAGAACCCCTTCTTAGACTGATCCATATTGAATTTCTTCAATATCTTATCAAGGTATGTGCTTTGTGAAAGACCTATGAGGCATCTTGATCTATCTCTATAGATCTTGATGCCTAATATATATGCAGCTTCTCCAAGGTCCTTCATTGAAAAACTCTTATTCAAGTAGGCCTTAATGTTGTCCAAGAGTTCTATATCATTTCCCATCAAAAGTATGTCATCTACATATAATATGAGAAATGCTACAGAGCTCCCACTCACTTTCTTGTAAACGCAGGCTTCTCCATAAGTCTGCGTAAACCCAAACGCTTTGATCATCTCATCAAAGCAAATGTTCCAACTCCGAGATGCTTGCACCAGCCCATAAATCGAGCGTTGGAGCTTGCACACCTTGTCAGCATTCTTAGGATCGACAAAACCTTCCGGCTGCATCATATACAATTCTTCCTTAAGGAAACCATTAAGGAATGCCGTTTTGATGTCCATTTGCCATATCTCATAATCGTAGAATGCGGCAATTGCTAACATGATTCGGACGGACTTTAGCTTCGCTACCGGTGAGAAAGTCTCATCGTAGTCAACCCCTTGAACTTGTCGATAACCCTTAGCGACAAGCCGAGCTTTATAGATGGTCATATTACCATCCGCTTCTGTCTTCTTCTTAAAGATCCATTTATTTTCTATGGCTCGCCGCTCAACGGGCCAGTCAGTCAAAGTCCATACTTTGTTTTCATACATGGATCCTATCTCGGATTTCATGGCTTCTAGCCATTTGTCGGAATCCGGGCCTGCCATCGCTTCTTCATAGTTCGAAGGTTCATCGTTGTCTAACAACATGATTTCCAAGACAGGGTTGCCATACCACTCTGGTGCGGAACGTGTCCTTGTGGACCTTCGAATTTCAGTAGGAGCTTGATCAGAAGTATCTTGATCATCATCAATAACTTCCTCTCTAGTCGGTGCAGGCACCTCAGGAACATTTTCTTGAGTTGCGCCTTTTTCTGGTTCAAGAGGTAATACTTCATCAAGTTCTACTTTCCTCCCACTTACTTCTTTCGAGAGAAACTCCTTCTCTAGAAAGGATCCATTCTTGGCAACAAAGATCTTGCCTTCGGATCTGAGGTAGAAGGTATACCCAATAGTTTCTTTAGGGTATCCTATGAAGACGCATTTTTTCGACTTGGGTTCGAGCTTTTCAGGTTGAAGTTTCCTGACATAAGCATCGCATCCCCAAACCTTTAGAAACGACAACTTAGGTTTCTTCCCAAACCATAATTCAAATGGTGTCGTCTCAATGGATTTCGATGGAGCCCTATTTAAAGTGAATGCGGCAGTCTCTAAAGCATAACCCCAAAAAGATAGCGGTAAATCGGTAAGAGACATCATAGATTGCACCATATCTAATAGAGTGCGATTGCGATGTTCGGACACACCATTACGCTGAGGTGTTCCAGGCGGCGTGAGCTGTGAAACTATTCCACATTTTCTTAAGTGTGTGCCAAACTCGTGACTCAAGTATTCTCCTCCACGATCTGATCGTAGGAACTTGATTTTTCTGTCACGTTGATTCTCAACCTCACTCTGAAATTCGTTGAACTTTTCAAAGGTCTCAGACTTGTGTTTCATTAAGTAGACATACCCATATCTACTCAAGTCATCAGTGAGGGTGAGAACATAACGATAGCCACCGCGAGCCTCAACACTCATTGGACCGCATACATCAGTATGTATTATTTCCAATAAGTTGGTTGCTCGCTCCATTGTTCCTGAGAACGGAGTCTTGGTCATTTTACCCATGAGGCATGGTTCGCACGTGTCAAATGATTCGTAATCAAGAGACTCTAAAAGTTCATCAGCATGGAGCTTCTTCATGCGTTTGACACTTATGTGACCAAGGCGGTAGTGCCACAAGTATGTGGGACTATCATTGTCAATCTTACATCTTTTGGTACTCACACTATGAATATGTGTAGCATTATGCTCGAGATTCATTAAGAATAAACCATTTACCATCGGAGCATGACCATAAAACATATCTCTCATATAAATAGAACAACCATTATTCTCGGATTTAAATGAGTAGCCATCTCATATTAAACGAGATCCTGATACAATGTTCATGCTCAAACTTGGCACTAAATAACAATTATTGAGGTTCAAAACTAATCCCGTAGGTAAATGTAGAGGTAGCGTGCCGACGGCGATCACGTCGACCTTGGAACCATTCCCGACGCGCATCGTCACCTCGTCCTTCGCCAGTCTCCACTTATTCTGCAGCTCCTGCTTTGAGTTACAAATGTGAGCAACTGCACCGGTATCAAATACCCAGGAGCTACTACGAGTACTGGTAAGGTACACATCAATTACATGTATATCACATATACCTTTCGTTTTGTCGGCCTTCTTGTCCGCTAAGTATTTGGGACAGTTCCGCTTCCAGTGACCACTTTCCTTGCAATAAAAGCACTCAGTCTCGGGTTTGGGTCCATTCTTTGGCTTCTTCCCGGCAGCTTGCTTGCCGGGTGCGGCAACTCCCTTGCCGTCCTTCTTGAAGGCTTTCTTACCCTTGCCCTTCTTGAACTTAGTGGTTTTATTCACCATCAACACTTGATGTTCCTTTTTGACTTCTACCTTTGCTGATTTCAGCATTGCAAATACTTCAGGAATGGTCTTTTCCATCCCCTGCATATTGAAGTTCATCACAAAGCTCTTGTAGCTCGGTGGAAGTGACTGGAGGATTCTGTCAATAACCACGTCATCCGGGAGATTAACTCTCAGCTGAGTCAAGCGGTTATGTGACCCAGACATTGTGAGTATGTGATCACTGACAGAACTATTTTCCTCCATCTTACAGCTGAAGAATTTGTCGGAGACTTCATATCTCTCGACCCGGGCATGAGCTTGGAAAACCATTTTCAGCTCTCCGAACATCTCATATGCTCCGTGTCTCTCAAAACGCTTTTGGAGCCCCGACTCTAAGTTGTAAAGCATGCCGCACTGAACGAGGGAGTAGTCATTGGTACGTGCCTGCCAAGCGTTCATAATGTCTTGTTCTGCAAGGAGAACAGGTGCATCACCTAGCGGTGCTTGTAGGACATAATCTTTCTTGGCAGCTATGAGGATGATCCTCAGGTTCCGGACCCAGTCCGTGTAGTTGTTGCCATCGTCTTTCAGCTTGGTTTTCTCTAGGAACGCGTTGAAGTTGAGGACTACGTTGGCCATTTGATCTACAAGACATATTGTAAAGATTTTAGACTAAGTTCATGATAATTAAGTTCATCTAATCAAATTATTCAATGAACTCCCACTTAGATAGACATCCCTCCAGTCATCTAAGTATAACATGATCCGAGTTAACTAGGCCGTGTCCGATCATCACGTGAGACGGACCAGTCAACGTCGGTGAACATCTTCATGTTGATCGTATCTTCTATACGACTCATGCTCGACCTTTCGGTCTTCTGTGTTCCGAGGCCATGTCTGTACATGCTAGGCTCGTCAAGTAAACCTAAGTGTTTTGCATGTGTAAATCTGTCTTACACCCGTTGTATGTGAACGTTAGAATCTATCACACCCGATCATCACGTGGTGCTTCGAAACAACGAACTGTCGCAACGGTGCACAGTTAGGGGGAACACTTTCTTGAAATTATTATGAGGGATCATCTTATTTACTACCGTCATTCTAAGCAAACAAGATGCAAAAACATGATAAACATCACATGCAATCAAATAATAATAGTGACATGATATGGCCAATATCACATAGCTCCTTTGATCTCCATCTTGGGGCTCCATGATCATCTTGTCACCGGCATGACACCATGATCTCCATCATCATGATCTCCATCATCGTGTCTCCATGAAGTTGCTCGCCAACTATTACTTCTACTACTATGGCTAACGCGTTTAGCAATAAAGTAAAGTAATTTACATGGCGTTTCTTAATGACACGCAGGTCATACAAAAAATAAAGACAACTCCTATGGCTCCTGCCGGTTGTCATACTCATCGACATGCAAGTCGTGATTCCTATTACAATAGCATGAACATCTCATACATCACATATAGATCATTCATCATTCATCACAACTTTGGCCATATCATATCACAAAGCACTTGCTGCAAAAACAAGTTAGACGTCCTCTAATTGTTGTTGCAAGTTTTACGTGGCTGAAGTAGGGTTCTAGCAAGAACGTTTTCTTACCTACGTGAAAGCCACAGCGTGATTTGTCAACTTCTATTTACCCTTCATAAGGACCCTTTTCATCGAATCCGCTCCAATTAAAGTGGGAGAGACAGACACCCGCCAGCCACCTTATGCAACTTGTGCATGTTAGTCGGTGGAACCGGTCTCACGTAAGCGTACGTGTAAGGTTGGTCCGGGCCGCTTCATCCCACAATACCGTTGAAGCAAGATAAGACTAGTAGCGGCAAGAAAGTTGACAACATCAACGCCCACAACAAATTGTGTTCTACTCGTGCAAGAGAACTACGCATAGACCTAGCTCATGATGCCACTGTTAGGGAACGTAGCAGAAAACAAAAATTTTCCTACGGTTTCACCAAGATCCATCTAGGAGTTCATCTAGCAACGAGTGATTAGATGCATCTATGTACCTCGTAGATCGCGAGCGGAAGCGTTCAAAGAACGGGGATGATGGAGTCGTACTCGACGTGATTCGAATCACCGAAGATCCTAGCACCGAACGGACGACACCTCCGCGTTCAACACACGTATGGAACAGCCACGTCTCCTCCTTCTTGATCCAGCAAGGGGGGAGGAGAGGTTGAGGGAGATGGCTCCAGCAGCAGCACGATGGCGTGGTGGTGGTGGAGCTGCAGTACTCCGGCAGGGCTTCGCTAAGCTCTATGGAGGAGGAGGAGGTGTTGGTGAGGAAGAGGGAGGCACCAAAGATGTGTTCTGAGAGGCCCTCCTTACCCCACTATATATAGGGAGTCCAAGGGGGGGCGCCGGCCCTAGGAGATCCAATCTCCTAGGGGGGTGCGGCCAAGGGGGGAATCCCTCCTCCCCAAGGCACCTAGGAGGTGCCTTCCCCCTTTAGGACTCTTCCCTTCTTGAACCCTAGGCGCATGGGCCTCTTGGGGCTAGTGCCCTTGGCCCATATAGGCCAAGGCGCACCCCCTACAGCCCATGTGGCCCCCCGGGACAGGTGGCCCCACCCGATGGACCCCGGGGACCCTTCCGGACCATTCTGGAACTCCTCGTGATGTCCGGGATCTCATCCGGGACTCCGAACAACATTCGGGTTACTGCATATACATATCCCTACAACCCTAGCGTCACCGAACCTTAAGTGTGTAGACCCTACGGGTTCGGGAGACATGTAGACATGACCGAGATCGCTCTCCGGTCAATAACCAACAGCGGGATCTGGATACCCATGTTGGCTCCCACATGCTCCTCGATGATCTCATCGGATGAACCACGATGTCGAGGATTCAAACAACCCCGTATACAATTCCCTTTGTCAATCGGTATGTTACTTGCCTGAGATTCGATCGTCGGTATCCCAATACCTTGTTCAATCTCGTTACCGGCAAGTCACTTTACTCGTACCATAATGCATGATCCCGTGACCAGACACTTGGTCACTTTGAGCTCATTATGATGATGCATTACCGAGTGGGCCCAGTGATACCTCTCCGTCATACGGAGTGACAAATCCCAGTCTTGATCCGTGTCAACCCAACAGACACTTCCGGAGATACCCGTAGTATACCTTTATAGTCACCAAGTTACGTTGTGACGTTTGGTACACCCAAAGCACTCCTACGGTATCCGGGAGTTACACGATCTCATGGTCCAAGGAAAAGATACTTTGACATTGGAAAACTCTAGCAAACGAACTATACGACCTTGTGCTATGTTTAGGATTGGGTCTTGTCCATCACATCATTCTCCTAATGATGTGATCTCGTTATCAATGACATCCAATGTCCATAGTCAGGAAACCATGACTATCTGTTGATCAACGAGCTAGTCAACTAGAGGCTTACTAGGGACATGTTGGTGTCTATTATTCACACATGTATTACGATTTCCGGATAACACAATTATAGCATGACTAAAGACAATTATCATGAAAAAGGAAATATAATAATAATGCTTTTATTATTGCCTCTAGGGCATATTACCAACAAGGTGCACCATCGACAGAAGTGTTCATTGCAGCAGAGATCCCCCCCGCAGACTTCCTTTCGCCGCCTCAGATCATCTTCTCCGTTGCCGGCAGCCACGCCAATTGCATTACCATCATCGACTGAGCAGATGAACCTGAGGACTACACAGTTCCGGAAGAGAGGTCGCAGTCTTTCGTGTTTGCTTACGTTATACATCGGTTATTATCACATGCTACTTTATCGTTCAATCTTGAGTTCTGAATTGCCCATGGGTCTCATATCAAGCCAGCAATGAATAGTATCTGTCTACTATCTGGTTCATCTAGGGTCTTCTATGTGGTTCATGTTGGGTGGGCAACAAACAATAGATGATCCATTGTCTATCTTTTTAAACTGAAGCTATAATCTACCTGCTATCATTAGTTTTGGATCCATCCACTTGTTTTCTACCACCAGTCTTGATTTTTGCATGCACCCCTTAGGCCTTACAAAATCTATCTATTTTTTATTATGCATGTCAGATATTGTACACAATTGTACTAAACATGTAGAGAAAAAGAGAAGACCATTGTGTGCGAATATAATGTCATGCAGACGCCGCTCCATGGTGGGCGAAGTGCCCCCCCCCTCTTGCATTTCCAGATTGTATTCCAGAGGAAGATAACTATTCAGATGGAGATTCGGAAGGAGCCGACCACGCCTGTTTACCACCTGAGGTGTTTGCTCTAACCTGGCATGCTGATGTCGGTCATATCATGCATATGGCGCCTTGCATTGCTTACATTATACATCTTATATGTCATCAGCTTAGTTTAGATTTGCTTTGTGTGAATGCCACCTGTTTGGTTTCTATATCATACTCTTCCTATGCATTAGCCATTTGAGTCGGTCATGGGAAAATCTGGAGTGAAAACAAGGACTTCTGAGCAGTCAGTGCTACCTGTCGATGCAGATTTCTTACTGGTTACAGATAGCTCCTTAGAGGAGGATTCAGAGAGAGATGACCAGTCGTATTCCCCCCCGAGGTGCATGCTCTAACTTGGCTGGGTTATATTGCTCATATCATGCATATGGTGTCTTGCATTTCCATGCCATGTGCTTAGATTAGACATGTTTTGTGTGAATGCCTCCTGTTTGCTTTCTATATCAAATATGTGAATTATGCAATGCCATGTTTTTCAGCCAGTTATCATATATGTGAATTATGCAACGCCATGGAGCCAGGCATCATATATGTGAATTATCTCATGCCATCTTTTTTTATTACGTATTCCATTTGTCGACAATCTGTGTATATTGAACTACTCTTCATGTGTATCAGCCATTTGAGCCGGTTATGGAAAAATCTGGAGTGAAAACAAGGTCTTTAGAGCAGGCAATGGTACCTGTTGAAGCATATATCTCAATAGTTACAGGGAGCTCCTCAGAGGAGGATTCAGAGACAGATGACCAGTCCTATATCCCACTTGAGGTGTATGCTCTAAGTTGCAACGTTTATATTTCTCATATGATGCATATGGTGTCTTGCATTGCTTAGTTTAGACATCATATGCACAATATTAAATTCTATCTGCTTAGTTTAGAGATCATACATGCGAGTGCCAGCTGCTTAGTATATGAATCAATTATGTCAATTATATCATGCCATCATGTATACTTAGACAACATGTATGTGAATTATTTCATCCCAACCTATTTTAGAAGGACATCATATAATTTGTCATGTCATCCTATTTAGGTACTCATCATATGTTGAATTATGCCATTATATCCTGTTAAGTTATCTATCATACATCTGAAACTGTGTCATGCTATCATGTTTAGTTAGGCATCATATATGTGAAATTGTGTCATGCTGTCCTGTTTGGTTAGACAACATATATGTGAATTACCACATCTGTCTATCATACAATGTCTGTACGTTCAATTTCTTTTCTTCTTTATCAGCCATTTGAATTGGAGGGGGTGATGGCAGTATCTAAGGGAGCAAAAACCCGTTCTTCACAAAAGACAGTGCTACTCGTCGATGCAGATAGAACCATGGTTGTACTGGCCCACAAACTAGCCCCACCACACATAATCGAGACTCTTCCAGATTGCACACTTACACCGTTGGGCAGAGAACCAGCTACAACCCATCTAACCGCAACCCCAGCGGATAGTAACCCACTTATAGTTGACAAAGCACCATGTCCACCACAGAGTACCCCCACACGAGCAGTTTGTAAAGCTACTGCAGTGCGCAAAACACGAAGACCACCACAGCTAACCCAAACTCCATGTTTAAAGCAGAAGAGCAACTGTCCTCAGGTCAGATTCTGTAGCTATGGTCCATACTCCTTTGTTGTTGCATCACTGTATTTACTCATACCAACTACTTTCGAATTTAAAGGATCCAATTGAAACTCCAATGGCGCAACAGGAATGTTTTAAACCTATTTCTTTAACTGGATTGTTTTTCTAACTTCTTGCTCTATGTTGATTTCAGTTTAAGTTGTATAAACAGTTATGTTCTCATGTGATGCACATTACAAGTGCTGCCAATGCTTTGTAGTTTCTCAAACTTATATTCTGTCTATGCTGCTATGTCTTAAAAATATATGAGTTGAACTGTGTCTCTATCTTGATTAGGGAACATAAACTAGATTGGTATGGACAATACAGTGACCATAGTACATAGATATATGTTTGTTTCATGCTGTTATCCTGTCCACCTTACTACTGAACCGGTTTACCAAAATGAGTTTCGTATACTACAAGCTAAACCTGTGATGTGTTTGCTTGTTTCTCTTGTAGTATACAAACAGAATATTGGAGAAGAGCACCCCACTATGCAATGGTAGAGAAAGTAATGCAGATAAAGTTCAAGATAGTGAGACAACCCTGTTGGTCTCCAAGAAAGGTGATAAAAATTATCTTGTAGACAGTGAGAAAACCCCATAGTCCTGCGTTGATGTAGTGTTCGAGTTACTGGCCAGTACTGCTGGCACGAGCTCTTTGAACTCGCTACCTGAATCACTTCGGCTTCTTCAGTCTCAGCTACAAGCTGAAAGGCATCAGTCAGCTGTGCTGCGGCAAGAAGCCGAAGGACTGAGGAAGTCCCTCCAGAATTCAGATGCGTACTTTCTTGTGCAACAGCAAGCGCTGGAGGATTTAAGCGCCAAACAAGAGAAAGTTAATAAGCTTGCTAAGCATCTTGCCAGCATTATGGGTACCCAGGATATTGTTTCTTGAACTCTTCTGAAGTGGTTTCAGTTCTGGACTTGTTTTGCTGCGGCGTTTATATGCTGCTTTGTTCCCTATATTTGCACTGGTGGCAAACTTTGATGCCCAGTGGATGTAATATGTGTAATAGCCATGATAGCCTAGCATAAGTTGCTTGCTTATTTATTTCCTTGTTGTCTTGTTTATTTGTTTTGCTTGTAGTCAGTGCAGTTCTTTTTCCACGGTTTTCTAGTGGCTACAATAACCTATTTTTTAAAACTAGGCCACAATAACCATGGGATAAATATTTATTGCAGTGACACTGGGCCTCCTACGGGCCGTAGAAGCAGTGTTCCTTCTACGGGCCGTAGAAACAGTAGGCCTTCTATGGTCCGTAGAAACAATGGGCCTTCTATGGGCCATAGAAACAATGGGCCTTCTACCGGCCGTATCATAAATGGGCCTTATACAGCCGTATGATCGATTGGCCAAACATGGGCCAATAACAGGCCGCATTATGGTCGTAAACGGGCTAGAGTTGGAATTGTCCGTTCATGGGCCGACCATAACGGGCCATCGTTAATAGGCCGAATTTGATGATGCTATGGAAATGGCCCAACGTATTAACGGACCACAAACGGGCCGACTGTAACCACGGGCTGAATTTGGCCCACAAGCAGAAAATGACAGTAACGGGCGGTAAGTAAACAAATGCTGTAAATGAGCCCAAGAATAAATGGGCTCTGAGAAGGCCGAAAGATAACATGGGCTGGAAACGGCCCAATGGAATAACGGGTCGTTAATGGGTATAAAGTGACACACTGTTCATTACGGGTCAGTTTCACCACGGGCCGTTAATGGGTGTAAAGTGATACACTGTTCATTACGGGCCAGTTTCACCACGGGCCGTTAATAGGCCAAGAGTTACATAGGGCCTCATATGGGCTGAAAGACGTCATGGGCCATACATGGGCCAGAAGTGAAAACGGGCTGGAATCATATTGGATGGCCCAGATGACGCTACTTGGCCTAATTCGGATAGGGCGTAACTGGCCTTGGGTTAGCAGGCTGTAAATGGGCTATATTCGAACAGGCCGTTAACAGGCTTTCCATGGCTGGCCCGCCACCTCTTGACCAAGTCAAACAGGCTGGCCTTTTCACCGGAATGGGCCTCTGTTGGGTCGTGCCACGTGTCGACGTATCATAGGTGCCTTCTGTCCAATGAGTGGATGACATCTGTCCCAACGATGAGCCGACACGTGTTTCCTCCAGCCAATGATGATTTACACGTGGAAAATCCCCATTGGTCGGGGCTGTTAACGGGTTATCGGATCCAAAACCCGACCCGATAGCTTAACGGTGTTCCGTTATGGTGGATGCCACGTGTTGGTCACCCTTGATGAAAGCACTTCTGTGACGCGCGATTTATCGTCATGGAAGTGCACACTTCCGTGATGATAATTTTGGTAATGTCATGGAACACTTCTACGACATCACATGTATGACTATCTTGATTTTGTCATAAAATCGTCATGGATGTACATGCATGACAAAAAATGTGACCTATTGTGACAAACATGTATCATCACGGAAGTGTATTTTTTTGTAGTGTATAATGTTTGATTCTTTGACCGTTCACCACCCTCGGATTTGTGCCTTCGAAGTTGTTGATTTTTCTGGCACCAGAATGATAGACCTCCTCGATTATGTAATGACCTTCCCAGTTAGAGAGGAGTTTTCCTGCAAAAAAATCTTAAACGAGAGTTGTACAACAATACATAATCACCTACATTAAACTCACGTTTTTGTATCCTTTTATCATGCCATCTTTTAACTTTTTCTTTAAACAGTTTGGCATTCTCCTAGGCCTGGGTTCTCCATTCATCAAGTGAGCTAATGTTAAAAAGCCTCTTATCACCGGCAAGTTTGAAGTCATAGTTGAGCTCTTTAATGGCCTAATATGCCTTATGTTCTAATTCAAGAGTTAAGTGACATGCTTTACCATAAACCATTTTATATGGAGACATACCCATCGGATTTTTGTATGCAGTTCTATAGTCCCATAATGCATCATCAAGTTTATTGGACCAATTATTTCTAGATATATTAACAGTCTTTTGCAAAATTAATTTCATCTCTCTATTGCTCAGTTCTACTTGAACACTAGACTGTTGATGATATGGAGATGCAATCCTATGATTACCATCATACTTAATAAGCATTTTACAAAAAGCACCATGAATGAAATGTGAACCACCGTCAGTCATTAAGTATCTAGGGACTCCAAACCTTGGAAAAATAACTTCTTTAAGCATCTTAATAGAGGTGTTATGATCAGCACTACTAGTTGGGAGAGCTTCTACCCACTTAGTAACGTAATCAACAGCAACTAAAAGATGTGTAAACCCATTAGAGGAGGGAAACGGTCCCATATAATCAAAGTCACAAACATCAAATGGTTCAATAATAGGTGAACAATTCATAGGCATTTCTTGACGTCTACTAGTATTATCAATTCTTTGACATTCATCACAAGACAAGACAAACTTACGGGCATCTTTGAAGAGAGTAGGCCAATAAAAACCGGATTGCAATACCTTATGTGTAGTTCTGTCTCCAGCATGGTATCCTCCATAAGCCTCGGAGTGACACTTGCGTAGGATTTGTTCCTGTTCATGCTCAGGTACACAACGTCTAATAACACCATCTACTCCTTTATAAAGATGTGGGTCATCCCAAAAGTAATGTCTTAAATCATAGAAGAACTTTTTCTTTTGCTGGTATGTGAAACTAGGTGGTATAAACTGAGCAACAATATAATTAGCATAATCAGCATACAACGGAGCAGTACGAATAGCATTTATGACAGCTAATTGTTCATCAGGAAAGCTATCATCAATAGGTAGTGGGTCATCAATAACATTGCCTAACCTAGACAAATTGTCTGCAATGGGGTTCTCAGCTCCCTTTCTATCAATAATATGTAAATCAAATTCTTGAAGCAATAGAACCCATCTAATAAGTCTAGGTTTAGCATCTATCTTTTCCATAAGATATTTAATAGCAGCATGATCAGTGTGAACAGTTACTTTAGAATCAACAATATAAGGTCTGAACTTATCACAAGCAAATACAACTGCTAAAAATTCTTTTTCAGTAGTAGCATAATTTATTTGGGCACTGTCTAGAGTTTTACTAGCATATTGAATAACATTTAATTTCTTATCAACTCTTTGTCCTAGAACAGCCCCTACAGCATAATCACTAGCATCACACATAATTTCAAATGGTAAATTCCAATCAAGAGGTTGAACAATAGGTGCAGAAACCAAAGCTTTCTTAAGTATTTCAAATGCTTCTACACAATCATCATCAAAGACAAAAGGGACATCTTTTTGTAAGAGATTAGTCAGAGGCCGAGAAATTTTAGAAAAGTCCTTAATGAACCTCCTATAAAAACAGCATTACCAAGGAAACTTCTTATACCTTTAATGTCCTTGGGACACGACATCTTTTCAATAGCATCAACTTTAGCTTTATCAACTTCAATTCCTCTTTCAGAAATTTTATGCCCGAAGACAATACCTTCATTAACCATAAAGTGGCACTTCTCCATATTCAAGACAAGATTAGTTTCTTCACATCTCTGCAAAACTCGATCAAGGTTGCTTAAGCAATCATCAAAAGAAGTTCCGTAAACAGAGAAATCATCCATGAAAACCTCAACAATCTTTTCACAAAAGTCAGAGAATATAGAAGTCATACATCTTTGGAAGGTAGCAGGTGCATTGCATGAACCAAAAGGCATACGTCTATACATAAAGGTACTGAAAGGGCAAGTAAAAGTTGTATTTTCTTGATCCTCTTTTGACATAGTTATTTGAGAGAAACCAGAATAACCATCTAGAAAGCAAAAATGTGTGTGTTTGGATAATCTTTCTAGAATTTGATCAATAAAAGGTAAAGGGTAATGATCCTTTTTAGTAGCTTTATTTAATTTGCGAAAATCAATTACCGTTTGATATCCTGTGACAATTCTTTATGGGATCAATTCATCTTTATCATTACGAACAACAGTAATACCTCCCTTCTTAGGGACACAATTGATAGGACTTACCCACTGACTATCAGCAACGGGATAAATTATACCTACCTCCAGAAGCTTTAGTATTTCTTTTCTTACCACTTCTTTCATCTTAGGATTTAACCGTCATTGGTGATCAACAACCGGTTTAGCATCCTTCTCCAATTTTATTTTGTGCTGGCATAAAGTGGGACTAATTCCCTTAAGATCATCAAGAGTATATCCAATAGCAGCACGGTGCTTCTTTAGAGTTTTCAATAATTTCTTTTCTTCATGCTCTGAAAGGTTAGCACTAATAATAACATGATATATCTCTTTCTCATCAAGATAAGCATATTTGAGAGTATCAGGTAAAGGTTTAAGCTCAAACACGGGATCACCCTTGGGTCGAGGAGGATCCCCTAGAATTTCGATAGGCAAGTTGTGTTTCAAAATAGGTCCTTGTTTAAAGAATACTTCACCTATTTCCCTTATTTCATTCATAAACATATCATTTTCATGGTCTAGCAAATATTGTTCTAAAGGATCACTAGGAGGCATGGCAATAGAGGCAAGACCAATAATTTCATCTTTACTAGGCAATTCTTTATCATGGGGTTGTCTACGAAATTTAGCAAAATTAAACTCATGAGACATATCCCCTAAACCCATAGAAAAATATACTTATTGCAGTCAACCTTAGCATATATTTTTTGACTATACATAGTAGGGAAAAACCCCACTGTAATTTTTATGTCAATAAATAAATAGAGTACAAACATACAAGGCTTGAGATAATCCCAAAAGAAACAAAAAAATAGACCAACTAGACCAAAAATAGAAAAAAACAATAAATTACAGGACAAGACTGTCCAACCAGGAAAAGAAAGAGGATGCAAACTTCTCCTTGATTCTGAATTTGAGCAGGTGGAGTTTTGAGAGGAAATTGAACTTCCATATGTCAATGCTGGTGGGGATGTTTTTGAATATCTTATCATTCCTGTAATCCAAATGGCCCATGAAGCAATGATAATGATCTCCATATAAAAAGGTTGATGTAGATTACCCTTTAAGTCTGGAAGAGCTTCCATGATGGTTAGATTTCTTTGTCTGTTGGGGCAAAGGATGTCCCAACAGGCGGAAGCAAAAGGACAAGTCCAAAATAGGTGTTGTAAAGTTTCTTGTTGCTGACAGCTGAGGGTAGCACAATTGTAGTTGTCTAGATGAAAAGTTTTCCTCCTTAGCAAATTCCTGGTATTAAGTCTGTCATGTAGAAGCCTCCAAAAGAAGACCTTGTGTTTTGGCTGGAAAGAACTCTTCCAAATCCAGTTGAACTATGCTGGAACAATTTTGACTCCTATCAAAATTTTGTAAGCTTTGGCCACAGAAAAAGTATTAGTTCCCCACATATAACTCCATGAGTCTAGGTGCTCTCTAAATGCAGATCCTCTTAAAGTGTCACAAACCTCCTCCATCAGCTCAAATTCCATAAAAGCTTCCTCAGTAAGTGGCAGGTGAAATAAGTCTTCCAAGTATTCAAACTGAAGTACCCTTTGCACTGAAATGTTTTGATCTTTTACAAAGGAGTAAAGATGAGGAAAAAGTTGATTCAGACAAGCAGAGTGCCAGAGGTCAGACCAAAACAGAGAAGATTTACCATCACCAATTGTGCATCTTGCCATGGATTTATAGCTGTCAATGAGCCTCAAATTACACTTCCACCAGAAAGATCCTTCCCATTTTTGCCCTGGCTGGATGCCATTGTCATAGTAAACCTCCCAAGTGAGGTTAACCCATGGGATATTTTCCCTATTATAAAATTTGTGAAGGTTTTTGAGCAGAAGAGCTTGATTTTGCACAAAGATGTTCATCACTCCAGGGCCACCCTGATTTTTGGGTCTACAAACAGTGGACCATGCTACCATAGCAGGCCTGTGGTCCTCCAAATCTGGTCCCCTCCAAAGACAATGCCTCAAGTATTTGTTAACCTGCTTTTTGATGGTTACAGGCACATCAAGGCAGTCCATGAAATATATAGTAAGAGAATTTAGTACTGACTTGACCAGAAGCAACCTGCCAGCAAGAGTCATAAAAGAAGATAGACCCACTAGTTTTTTGGCAATTCTGCTCACTAAAGGCAAACATTGTTCCACTGTTGGTTTTAAGGTCCCTAGAGGCATGCCCAGGTAAGTGAAAGGGAATGATCCCTTCTTGCAGTTCAGAGTACCAGTCAAAATTTCCATTTTATCATCACTCACATTGATTGGTATGAGGTTTGATTTGTTGTAATTGACCTTTAAACCAGTAGCATCTGCAAAAGTGTGTAGAAGAGCTTTAAGACAGTGGAGTTGTGTGGCATCAGCTTGCATGAGAATCAAAGTATCATCTGCATACTGCACTATGGGAAAATTTGGACATGACTGCACTTGCAAAGGAGGTGTAAGAAGACCCAGGTTCATAGCTCTGTTCATGATTGACTGTAGGAGGTCAGCAGCAAGCACAAAAAGGAGGGGAGAGAGAGGGTCCCCTTGCCTTACTCCTCTGAGACAGTAGAACTTTTTTCTAGGAATGCCATTGAGAAGCACTTGTGATGAGGCTGATGTAAATAGCATTTTAATCTAGCCAATCCATCTCTCTCCAAATCCCTTTGCTTTGAGGATATCAATGATTGTGGAGTGTTCAATGAGGTCAAAAGCCTTTTCAAAGTCTAATTTCAGCACAATAATTTCCTCCCTGGACTTGTGGCATTGATGCAAGTACTCATAGGCCTAGCCAAGACAGTCATGGATAGCTCTCTCCTTTAGGAAACCATACTGATTAATATCAACCATTTTGAGGATCAATTTTTGCAACCTGTTTGCTAGCAATTTAGTGATGAGCTTGAGACAACAGTTTAGCAAAGAAATAGGTCTAAAATCATTTGCAGTAGTTGGAGTGGTCCCCTTGGGAACTAAACTGATGAAAGAGGTGTTGATACTCTCTAGTGAAATTTGCCCTGCATAGAACTCATGAACTAGTCTAGTGACATCAGGCTTTATAATGTCCCAACAGCTTTTAAAGAACTCATTGTTAAAACCATTAGGCCCAGGAGACTTTGTCTGATGGCAAGTGTTTGACTACATCATTGATTTCTTCCTCAGTGAAGGGAATTTCCAGTTGCTCAAAGTCTGAATGACTAGCTTGATGCTGTAGTAGTGAATTTAAATCAAAGTGCATTGTGGTTTGCTGAGATTGCCCTAATCTCTTCCTGAAAGCATTCCACAGAAGAGCTTCTTTTCCTTCATGGTCTGTTATTTCCACTTGATCCTCATTTTTCAGCATTGCAATGTGATTATGCCTGTAGTTGATAGATGCCTTTGTATGAAAGAATTTTGTGTTTTCATCACCAAATTTGACACCCTTGATCTTTCCTCTCTGCTTCTAGTAGATCTTTTGGTTTTTGAGCAAAATGAGCAAATGCTCTTTTAGACTCACCCTGCAGTTCCATTCCAAATCACCTAGGTCTCTGAATTCCTCAAAAAATCAAACAAGAAAATAACCTCATTAATTGCTACAATTTTAGCTTTAAGGCAAGACATATTTTTGGCCCAAAGTTTGAGAGCCCTTCTCAGGTTTTTGAATTTGGCATTGAAGCTTTTTGCTGCATCAAGATTACCCACAGGTATACTCCAGGCTGCAGAGACTACCTCTTTAATGTCAGAGTGCTTTAACCAATAATTTTCAAATCTAAAAACCTTGGCCTTGGGAATAGCAGTTCCAATTTTGATGACACATGGAAGATGATCTGATATAGGCCTGGAAAGAGGCATAGCAATTGTATCAGGAAAAACAGTCATCCATGAAGCAGAGGTAAAGAACCAGTCCAGTTTTTTCAACAAAGGGCTCTGTTACATATTACTCCAGCTGTATTTTCTGCCATGAAGTGGAAGCTCAATTAAACCAAGATTACTGATGGCTTCATTAAAGAGCATCATTTCATTAACATCCTCACCAAGTTTGTTTCTGTCGGAAGGGGCTCTAATAAAGTTGAAATATCCAACTAGTGTCCAGTGGCATATGAATGTTTGAAAACCAATTGATAAATTCAATTTTTGTCTGCTTGTTCACAAGGCCCATAGATGTTGGTTAGGATCCAAGATTGATTAGACAAAAGACTAGTAAAACTGATTGAGAGAGAGAGAATCTATTTTGGAAGATGACCTCTCCCTCAAAGAGGGAACCATTCTAGGTGATTAAAAGCCCTCCAGATGCACCAATTGAAGGGAGAAAAGCAAATTTATTGAGCCTGTTAGGACAGAAGTTCCTGATGTAAGCAACATCAAAATGTCCCCTCTTGGTTTCTTGAAGACAAAGGATGGTGCAGGCACTTTCCTCAATTTTTTGCCCTAGAGCAAGCCACATGTCAGGTGAGTTAATCCCTTTGATGTTCTAGTTCAAAATATTCCAGCTTCTATTTTGATAATTTATGGACACAATTTAGAGGTGAAACCAGAGACCAAGCACCATCACTTGGCCAGTACCAAAGAATGAATAACAAAAAGGACAGCATAGCAAGCAAAATCAGCAGATACAACAACCACAACATCCACAGGATAGTAAAAGAGATAACTTCCCAGAGGGCATTAATGTAGCAAAGTGCACTGACAATAGAACGGGAACTAGCATAACTAGTCCATAGGGCCCATAAATTGTAGGTACAGCCAAAAGGAACAAGGATACATGCCAACACTTTAAATCCCTCTCTCACCACTACAAAAAGCATAGTGTTTGATCATCTAAACACATGGGGAGTCCTGCCTATCCTCATTGGATGGGAGTATCCCAGCCAAGTCCTCTCCCACCTTCCTCTTGGGCTTCTTAGAGATCTTTCCCTCCATGTCCTAATCATCCACCTTGCAAAATGAGGTTGTGAGATTTTTAACCACTGATTTCTAAGCAATTGGGGGCAGCATTACATGGCAGACACTTATTATTAGAGCAAGAACCCCTTTTAAAACCAGCATTATCTTTTTTATTTTATCACTCCTTCTTACCTCTGTTTCTACTAGAGGTGTATTTCCTCCCCTTCTTTATTTGGAGTTTTCGGTCCCAAAAGGTTGAAGGAGGGCCAAAGAGTCCAAGTCCTGCTGGTTGGAAGAATCACCAGCATTTTCCTTGTTTGTGTCCTATTGCTGTGACTCAACCATGATCTGTTGGCAAATAGGAGCCTTAGTAGCTAAACATTTGTCAGGAATGTGAAAGAGAAAAGAATCATCAGTGACTTCTACTTCAGCAAGTAATTCCCATAAAGGATATTTGAGCATATTGAGAGTCCATTTAAACTTGTCTGGTGTCATTAGAAGATGCACAATAAAATTGAACCACTTACTGGGATTTTAACAGAGAGTGAAGGAGCACCCTCCAAAGGTTTTTGTGCAAAATTCTCCTTCCAAATCACAAGCCCTTCTTCTGACAAAATAGTATCTTTATTAGCTACAACCTTTAACTAGATAGATTTCAAACCTAGTAGAGAAGGAGCAAACTCAAAGTGCTCTTCAATTTGGACAATCCAATTACCTTTCTATCTTAGCATTAACAGTATTCAAGAACGGTCTACCAAATATAATGGGACAAAAGTTATCTTGTGGGGAACCAAGAACAAGAAAATCAGCAGGATATTTTACTTTCCCACACAAGTCAAAATCTCTAACAATCCCAACGGGTGAAATAGTGTCTCTATTGGCAAGCTTAATTGTAACATCAATCTCCTCTATCTCAGTAGGTGCAATATCATGCATAATTTCTTTGTATAAGGAATTAGGTATTGCACTTGCACTAGCACCCATATCACATAAGCCATGATATCAATGATCTCCTATTTTAACAGAAATAACAGGCATGCCTACAACAGGTCTATGTTTATTTTTAGTATCGGCTCTAGCAATTCTAGCAGCTTCATTACAGAAGTAAATAACATGCCCATCAATATTATTAGCCAAGAGATCTTTAACCATAGCAACACTAGGTTCAACTTTAATTTTCTCAGGGGGTTTAGGTGTCTTTAATATTACTGTTGTTAACCATAGTTGAAGCTTTAGCATGATCCCTTATTCTAACAGGGAAAGGTGGTTTCTCAATATAAGCAGTAGGAACAATAGGATCATTATAAGTGATAGTCTTTTCTTCAACTTTAACAGGTGCAACTACTTTTACTTCAATCGGAGGACTATATTTAAACCACTTGTCCTTAGGGAGATCAACATGAGTAGCGAAGGATTCACAGAAAGAAGCTACTATCTCAGAGTCAAGTCCATATTTAGTGCTAAATTCACAGAAAGCATCGGTATCCATAAAAGATTTAACACAATCAAACTTAGGTGTTATACCTGACTCCTTACCTTCGTCGAGGTCCCAATCTTTAGAGTTGCGTTTAATTCTTTCCAATAAATCCCATTTGAATTCAATAGTCTTCATCAAAAAAGATCCAGTACAAGAAGTATCGAGCATGGAGCGATTACTGAGAGAAAGCCAAGCATAATTTTTTTGAATAATCATTTCTTTTGAGAGCTCATGATTGGGGCATGGACATAACATTGATTTAAGCCTCCCCCAGGCTTGAGCGATGCTTTCTCCTTCGCGAGGCCAAAAACAGATGCATATGATAAAACTTCTGATGAAATTCCAATTTCAATCGTTGGTAGTTCCATGATCCAATATCATCAGATAGCCTACACCATGTCAATGCATCTCCCTTCAAAGATAAAGGGAAGAACTTCTTCTTGATAACATCCTCGGGCATACCTGCAAGCTTAAATAATCCACAAACTTCATCCACATAGATTAGGTGCAAATCGGGATGTAATGTTCCGTCACCTGTGAAAGGATTAGGTAGCAGTTTCTCTATCATACCCGAAGGATTTCAAAGTAAACATTTTCAGTAGGTTCAGTGGGTTGAGGAGCAACTCTTTGCTCTACTGGTCGGGGTGAACATACCCCGAACAAGCCCCTCAAAGGATTATGTTCCATAGTAATAAGTGATAGTAAATTTCAGTACACTATATAAATTTTCCCTTACCAAATTCCACCTACCAAAGGCGCTTCACTCCCCGGCAACGGCGCCAGAAAAGAGTCTTGATGACCCACAAGTGTAGGGGATCTATCGTAGCCTTTTTGATAAGTAAGAGTGCCGAACCCAACGAGGAGCAGAAGGAAATGATAAGCGGTTTTCAGCAAGGTATTTTCTGCAAGCACTAAAATTATCGGTAACAGATAGTTTTGTGATAAGGTAATTGGTAACGGGTAACAAATAGTAAAAGTAAGTAAGGTGCAGCAATATGGCCCAATCCTTTTTGTAGTAAAGGAAAAGCCTGGACAAACTCTTATATAAAGTAAAGCGCTCCCGAGGACACATGGGAATTATCATCAAGCTAGTTTTCATCACATTTATATGATTCGTGTTTGGTACTTTGATAATTTGATATGTGGGTGGACCGGTGCTTGGGTACTGCCCTTACTTGGAAAAGCATCCCACTTATGATTAACCCCTATTGCAAGCATCCGCAACTACAATAGAAGTATTAAGGTAAACCTAACCATAGCATGAAACATATGGATCCAAATCAGCCCCTTACGGAGCAACGCATAAACTAGGGTTTTAGCTTCTGTCACTCTAGCAACCCATCATATACTTATTACTTCCCAATGCATCCCTCTAGGCCCAAACAATGGTGAAGTGTCATGTAGTCGACATTCACATGACACCAGTAGAGGGATGACAACATACATCTCATCAAAATATCGAACGAATACCAAATTCACATGACTACTTATAGCAAGAATTCTCCCATGTCCTCAGGAACAAACGTAACTACTCACAAAGCATATTCATGTTCAAAATCAGAGGGGTATTTGTCGGTGTACAAAAAGAGGGGTACACTTTTTGTACCCCTATAACTGTGCACGGGCAGTCTGAGCTGAGGATACCACCACACCAAGCAAGGCAAGGGAGGTGAGCCAGGGTAAGACCGAAGCTCAAGAGAACTAGAATGATGCCAAGGACAAGACCACGAAGAGCAAAGGGGACGAAGCGGACTCCCCCGGCAAGATCCTTGTCGGGGGCAATTCTAGCAGCCCCGGCAAGACCCTTGCCGCGGCGACTCGTCCCGCGCCTACGGAGCAAATCACCCTTGAGTCCACTGCCCCCAAAGGGCAAGGATTAGGGAGACATCCCCGTGGCGGCATGCAGATCTTTGTGAAGACATCCAAGATCAGATACGCACTAAGGAGACGACAACCCTTGGCGGGATCCCAGCCGAGGAAGACTACAAGGCCCCCGGCAAGCACCTTGCCGGGGATGACAGCAGGCGCCTTGGCAAGACCGTTACTGGGGCCCCGGCAAGGCCCTTATTGAGGACACCCGCAGGGCCACCATCAGGCCGACGCCGACTAAACCTCCACCACCGCATGCATGCAGCTGCTGACCCAACCAGCTGGGCAGGCACTCGCGTGGCGGCATGCAGATCTTCGTGAAGACCCACCACTGCGCCACCTCAGCTGCCTACCTACCTATGTGGCATCGCAGGCGTCGCTGGCCAGGGCGCGTGTCGACACAAGAAGGAGCGGTGACGGACAAGACAGGTTTCTCCCCCATCCCCGATAAAGCAAAGACACCTAAGCAAGACGCATTAAATGCACCTTGTCATGTGATGCGAGGGATAACCTCGCAGCACTGTACCCTTTCCACCTCCTGTGTGCCACTATGGCAACCCCTTTTTTCTATAAAAGGAGGCCCGAGGCGACCAGAGGAAGGATTCGGCTTTTTGGAGCTCCTCATAGCCCATAGCTAGCTCAAGAACACAGATATACAATCCACCAAAGCAGGAGTAGGGTTTTACGCATCCTCGGAGCCCGAACCTGGATAAACGAACCGTGTGCTATCTGTTTGATCCGCTCTTCTCATGACCCCGTGCCCCGCTAACCACAGTAGGGATTCTTGTGATCCCATAGGTGTCGTTCCCACCGACATCTTTGGCGCGCCAGGTAGGGGGCGCAGTGGTGAGAATCGGCTTTAGCAGTTAGTTCGGCGCTTCTTCATCATCATGGCACCCAAGAAGAAGACGACGGTGGAGGTTGGCCAGTCGGAAGCCAGACAGCCCGTCCCAACGCGGGCGAGTAGCGGACCGGTCGCAGAAAGGACCCGGGGCGCTGCTCGTGAACACCAACACCATCCAAGCTGCCGGAGTTTGGGAGGCGGCGATGTTTGTGCGCCTGGTAACGGGACACACGTCGCCAAATCCAAAGGCGGAGCCAAGCCCTTCGCGGGTGGAGCGGGGCCTTCCAAGGTCATCGCCGCCCCGCCCGAAGGCGACGCAAGGGCCTCCAAGACTCCCACGCCGGCGCCAACAGCGCGCTCCTCCCAGGCAGCACGCGACGAACGGCGTAATCACGCCGCAGATCCCGGGCGTCGCCGCGGGAAGAGCCCCGAGCGCCACTCGCGGGACGTAGAAGACCTGTCCACTCACCGAGGCGCTGGTGAAAACGGCATGCAAACGCGGGTTCGTGATAGAGCTCCTTCTGACATGGTTAGAAGTCGAAGCGCGTCGCGATCCGTGCAGGTTTCGCCGCCACCGACGCCAGCATAGGCCCTGGCGCGCGCGCAGTTGCTCCTCGACTTTCCTCCCACTACGGGAACCTCGACGAATGGAGAGCCACTATCCGAAGCCTTGTTGTGGTGGCCAACAAAGACGAACCAAGTCCAGTGGGGCCCCCGGGTCGATGCTCCGATGGAGTCCCGCGGACCAGTGGCGGAAAAGCCGGCGACGGCCTGACCATGGTGCATTCACCTCTTCCCCTTCCGGTACCGCGGACGCCGGCTCGTCGTGACATCGCGGGCGACGACATCTCCATAGCATCGTCTAACCCGCGGACCCACTGTGACCAGCGCCAAGTTCTTCGGGAACGAGCCCATGAAGACGCTCGAACCACTATCGAGCGCCGGCGCGGAGCGTGCCACCAGTCAGACAAGCGAGCAGGGCCTGCTGTGAACCACCCGGCCCCGGGGAGCCCTGGAGGCCTACCTTACGAGGTAGGCTGTCCGGCTTTTACCCGTGAGCTGCCACAGTTCTAGTGGCCCACTCACCGCACCTTCAAACCCGACGTTGGCGAAAAGTACAACGGCAAGACTCACCCGTCTGAGTTCCTCAGCATCTACACCATCGTGATGCAAGCCGCCGGAGCCCGCGATGATAAGGTGCTTGCGAATTACTTTCCATTGGCTCTTAAACCCAACGCCATGTCGTGGATGATGCACTTGCCGATAGACTCTATTTCCTCCTGGTCGGATTTGTGCCATGAGTTTGTGGGCGCCTTTACTGGAGGTCACCAAGCCCATGGCCAAGCAAGCGACCTGCATGTCATTCCCCAGAAGGGAGGCGAGAGTCTGCGCAAGTATATACAGAGGTTCAGCTGGGTACAGTACAGTATCCCTGATGTTCACCCTGCCGCCATCATCAGCGTGTTCCATCAGAACATGCGTAACTGCAAGATGTGCGAAGAACTGGCAATGAACAAGGTGAAAGATGTGGCAGAACTCTATGTTCTTGCTGATAAATGTGCCCGAGCTGAAGAGGGAAGGAAGTACCCCGGCGAAGATGCCGGCGTGGAAACCGACTCCTCAGATGAGGATACTGCCGCCCCGGCGAAGAAAGGCCGGCGCCGCAACAGGAAGCGCAAAGGTAAAGCTGTGCTTGCCGTCGAGGGATCTGACGACGCCGGCTCCGCCAAGAAAACCAAGGCAGATGACCCCGACAAGGAAATTGTCGGATGTGTCGCCTGCTGGGCCTTGGTGACTGCCGAGAAGCCAGGAAACTCTGACAAGCAACACTGCAAGATCCATCGCACCAAAGGCCATGATCTCCAGAACTGCCGACAGGTTGAGCTCCTTGCTGAGAAGCAGAGGGCTGAATATGAGAGGCGGGACAAGGAGAAAGACCAGGACGGTGCTGAGGGGTCCGGCAAGAAGCGTGATGGCCAGGCGGGCCGTCGCGGCAAAGATAAACAGCAGGAGAGGCCCGCTCGGGGCCGTGACAAAAAGCCAGAAGACGATGATCACAAAGAGGACGATGAGTCTGGTGACCAAGAATTTCAGAAAGCTACAGAGGCCATGTGCGTCGATGGCGGCGCCTCGCTGCATACCTCTCACCGCCAGCTTAAATAGTGGGCACGTGAGATTATAGCGGCGGAACCGTCATTTGATGCCCAAAGGCCGCTGAAGTGGTCCAGCACACCTACCATTTTTGACACTGAGGATCACCCTGATTGCACTACTGCAGTCGGGTGCTTGCCATTGTTGGTTTCACCAACAATATGCAACCTCAAGGTGACAAAGATGCTAGTCGATGGCGGGGCCGGTCTGAACTTAATCTCGCCTGCCGTGATCGAGAAATTGCAGATTCCTGATGAAGACCTCGAAGAGACGGGCATGTTTCAGGGGGTCAACCTGGGAAGAAGTCAACCAAAGGGAAAGGTCACGTTGCCCGTGACTTTTGGGAGTGATCTGAACTACAGGATAGAAAGGATTGTGTTCGACGTTGCCAAGATCCCCTTGCCTTCCAACAGGATCCTTGGCCGCCCAGCGCTGGCCAAGTTCATGGCGGCGTCACATTACGCCTACAACACCCTGAAGATTCCGGGGCATGTGACGATCATCACCGTCCCATCAGACAAGAAGGATGCGCTAATTTGCGCTGACCAACTCTACCAACAAGCAGTTGCAGCAGCCGCCACTGCTAAGGCGCTTGCTCCTGCCGCTGGAGCCCCGGGAAGGCAAAAGAAGAAGACCGGTGAGACCTCAGGCACCCACTCCGGCAAGCGCACCTCTTCGGAGTGTAGCGCTCCCGTCGAGGACATGCCAGAGAGCTCCGCCGACAGAAACAAGAAGTCCAGGGCCACACCGCCCGGAACCAAGAAGGTTTCTGTCGAGGAGGAAGGCACGGGAGGAGCTTTTACCATAAGCTCCACCCTTGACGACAAATAGGAAGATGCGCTCGTCACCTTTCTGCGGGCGAATGTCGATGTGTTTACATGGCAAGCATCCAACATCCCCGGCGTTCCCAGGGAGGTGATTGAGCACCACCTTGCTGTCTGTCCTCATGCGTGGCCCGTCAAGCAGAAGGTCAGAAAGCAAGCTTTGGAACGACAAGAGTTCATCACAGAGGAGATCCGGAAACTGGAAGCAGCGGGTTTGGTAAGAAGAGTGCTCCATCCAATGTGGTTGGCCAATCCGGTGGTAGTGCGCAAGGCAAATGGGAAGTGGAGGCTGTGTATTGATTACACAAATATTAATAAGGCTTGTCCCAAAGACCCCTTCCCGTTGCCGCGCATCGACCAGATTGTTGACTCCACAGCTGGGTGTGATCTGTTGTCATTCCTCGATGCCTACTCCGGCTACCACCAGATCTTCATGACAAGGGAAGATGAAGAGAGAACGACATTCATCACCCCATGTGGTACGTATTTCTTTATACGGATGCCTTTCGGGTTGAAGAGTGCTGGTTCAACGTTTGCAAGGGCGGTCCAGATTGGTTTTGAACCCCGGCTCCATAGAAATATGGAAGCTTATATGGATGATATAGTGGTCAAAACCAAGAACAAGGCAACCCTCATATCAAATTTACAAGAAACATTTGCAAACCTACGCAAGATCAATCTCAAGCTGAACCCTGAGAAGTGCGTCTTCGGCGTCCCGTCTGGCAAGCTTCTTGGGTTCTTTGTGTCACAGCGTGCGATAGAGGCCAATCCGGACAAGATCAAAGCTATAGAGCAGATTGAAGCGCCCAAGCGAGTCAAGGATGTGCGTCGGCTTGCTGGTTGCGTTGCCGCCATGAGCAGGTTCATTTCCAAGTCCGCCGAGCATGCCCTTCCCTTTTTCAAGATTTTGAAAAAGGCGGGCCCGATGGAGTGGACGCCAGAAGCCGAAGCAGCATTGCAAGATTTGAAGAGGTACCTCTCCTTCGCGCCAATACTAGTTGCGCCTAGGCCACAGGAACCGTTGCTGCTATACCTGGCGGCAACGAACCAGGTGGTCAGCGCCACACTAGTGGCGTAGAGAGAAATTGATGATGAGGTAATAGCAGCGACGGAGCCCGATGCCAGCGATGCCGAGATGACGCAGCCAATTGAAGTGCCGCCGAAGAAGAAAATGATGCAGCACCCAGTCTACTTTGTTAGTTCCCTCCTGCAGGGGGCTAGATCGAGGTACTCCGGTGTGCAGAAACTGCTCTTCGGCCTTCTTATGGCCTCGAGGAAGCTGCTTCACTACTTCTAGGCACATGAAATCATTGTCATCACTCGCCTCCCTCTACAACGGATATTGCACAATCCAGACGCAACGGGAAGGATCGTAGAGTGGGCACTGGAACTGTCCAGCTTTGGCCTCAAGTTTGAGAGTACCTTGATGATTCACAACCGAGTCCTGGTGGAGTTCATTGCAGAATGGACCGCGACGCCTGACGAAGAAACCCAAGAGACTGCTCTCCCCGGCAAGGAGGCAAGTTGCGACTGGATCATGTACTTTGATGGAGCTTTCTCCTTACAGGGCGCCGGGGCTGGCGTACTTCTTGTCGCGCCCACCTAAGAGCACCTCAAGTACGTGATCCAGATGCACTTCCCCAGGGAGGTGTCAACAAACAATACGGCTGAGTACGAAGGGCTGCTTGCCGGTCTTAGGATCGCGGCGGACCTCGGAATCAAGAAACTCGTCGTCGGAGGCGACTCGCAACTTGTCGTCAAGCAAGTCAACAAGGATTACCAGAGCCCATTGATGAAGGCCTATGTCGATGAAGTGAGAAAGCTGGAAGAGTGTTTTGACAGTATACAGGCAGAATACGTTCCCCGAGCGGAGAATGATGTCGCTGATTACCTGTCAAAACGCGCTGCCCTCAAGCTACCTGTGGAACCAGGTACCTTTGTGCTTCGGCTAACTCAGCGATCCGTTGATCCATCAATAGAGCAGAACAAGAGGAGAAAATCAGGGCCCGGCAAGTACTTTCCCGCCGAGCTCCCCGAAGCCGCCGGCAAGGATGTTGCCGGAGACACTGAGCCCACCACGGGACGGCTAGCTCCGATAGAGCATCAAGCTCTTGCCATGGAGACAGCTGCTCCGATAGCGGAGGAAATGCCTTTAGTCCTCGCCGTCGAGCCCCAGGCTCCAGCGTGGGCACAGCATACCGTCCGATTCCTCCAAACAGGGGAACTTCCTGAGGAGTAGGAAGAAGCGGAAAAAGTAGCCCGTCGCTCTACTATGTACCAGTTCGTCGATGACGTCCTCTATAGAAAGAGGCCGAACGACGTGAAATTGAAGTGTATCCCTCGAGAGGAAGGACTGGGGCTGTTGGCGGAGATACATGGAGGCATATGTGGATCCCACATCGGGTCAAGGGCCCTTGCCGGCAAAGCGTTTCAGCAAGGCTTCTTCTGGCCCACCGCCCTCCAGGATGCGACGACACTAGTCACAAGGTGTGAAGCGTGTCAGTTCCATTCAAAGAAGCTTCATCAGCCAGATCAAGCCCTTCAAACAATTCCTCTCTCCTGGCCTTTCTCGAACTGGGGGCTCGACATACTGGGCCCTTTCCCCCGCGCTGTCGGGGGCTTTGAGTACTTGTACGTTGCAATCGACAAGTTCACAAAGTGGCCAGAGGTGGAAGCAGTGAGGAAGGTCACAACACAGTCAGACGTCAAGTTCTTCAAAGGACTAGTGTGCCATTTTGGTGTACCCAATAGGGTTATCACCGACAACGGCACGCACTTCACAAGCCACACCTTCATGCAATATATTCAAGACCTTGGCAGCAAGGTCTGTTTCGCTTCCGTTGCTCACCCACGAAGCAATGGTCAAGCTGAGAGGGCAAATGCTGAAGTACTGCAAGGCCTGAGGACAAAGACCTTTGACAGACTGCACAAGAGTGGAAGGCGCTGGATTGATGAATTGCCGGCGGTTCTTTGGTCAATCAGAACGACACCAAATCGAGCAACCGGCCAGACACCCTTTGCCCTGGTATACGGGGCAGAAGCAGTTCTCCCCACGGAACTCATATATAGGTCACCTCGAGTACTCGCTTATGACGAGCTTGAGCAAGAGCAATTGCAGCAAGATGACGCAATGCTCCTTGAGGAAGATCGTATTCGGGCGGCTGTGAGAGCAGCGCGCTACCCGCAAGCCTTGCGCCGCTACCATAGCCGCAAGGTTCATGCCCGAAGCTTTGAGGAAGGCGACCTTGTTCTTCGGCGCGTTCAATCGGCCAAGAATTCCAACAAGTTGACGCCAAAGTGGGAAGGCCCTTATCAGGTAATACGAGTCACCAGGCCCGGCGCAGTCCGCCTGGAGACCGAAGATGCTGTTCCGGTGAGTAACTCCTGGAACATTGAGCATCTTCGCAAGTTTTAACCGTGAGGCGCGGCTTGCTGGGCCCCCCGGCAAGCCACCTTTTGTACGAGCCTTGCCGATGACGCATGTAACCCTCTGTACAAAGCCAGGCGCAGACCCTGAGCATAAATAAATGAAGCGCTGGCGCCCTAAGTTATAGCATGCATGCTAGGTCGAGTCTCATCGTTGGTTAGGGTTGATAGTGCTTAGCGGCGACTAACCCCTAGCTTAGAGGTCGAGTGTGCGTCTCTTTGTCTTTCTTTTGTCTTCTTTGGTTCACAGGACACGGAGATATCCATGCCGAACCACTTGGGGAGGAGAAAAAAGAGGAATAGACCAGCATCTAGCCCTCGGCAAGCCAGTATTGCCGTGGGCTGCAAGAGCACAGATTCACCCACGGCGAACCAGGGTTGCCGGGGACTGCAGCTTTAGATAAGTTCTTCATCCCTTATCATGCATTCCATTATGGACTGAGGTATGTGAAACCTCGTTTTCCCCTAAGCTACCGTGATCCCCTAACTCTAGGCCCTAGGGCTCGTTCCTGGGGCCAAGTTTGGTCGTAGTCGCGGCAGTGAAAGGATTGAACAAGGAGCCTGAACCTGCCTCATCCCTGCCTCTGCCAAAGGCGTGAGGAAGGTCGAGCAAAGTGGGGAGACGGTAAGGCCTGTTGCCGGGCAAGGAAATGTTTATCTTGAAGATATCAAGGATTTACTCCTTGTCGTGGGTTCCACCCACAAACAAATGACCCGGCAAGCATCCCTTTTTCATTAAAAAAATATTCCACTCAGGTACAGTCCATAGGGAATGAAAAACATGAATGATGGGATTACAAGTTTTAAATTCAACAAAGGCCCGAAGGCTTACAAACTAAAAAGAGATAAGGTGCCCGTAATCCCTTTCTTGTCCCTCTCCTCAGGAGGCAGGTCAAGGAGGCGAAAGGGACAAAAGGAGCGCCTAGGCGAGCTACGGGTGGCAGAAGACACCAAGAGAACATTTTGGTGGCCGTCCAAAGGCTGGATGGTGATGGCGGCGCCGGAAGCAGAGCTCGAAGACGAGGCGGCAGGACATCAGCACGTGTCGGTGCCCACGTACTCCGACTTGACGGCCTTGCCGCCCGCCCTCTTCATCTTCCGTAGCCTCTCAACGCCAGCCGCCCAAGGAGACGACCCCGGGAAGTTCAGGGAGCCGGCGACACGGATGATGGGGTCGCCGGTGCCGCACAGAGCGGCACCCGACACCTAATCGGACCTGTCATCCTGCCGCCTACTACCTTCGTCCTCGTTGTCGCTGTCCTCCTCGTCACTCCCGCCCGAGGAGGAGTCTTCACTATCAGAAGAGCTCTCCACGCAGCACCTTGCACGGGACCCAAAGAGCCCAAAGACCTTGACGGAGAGAAGGCCACCCTCCATCAGCTTAAAATGGAGAGTGAGCCCCTCCGTCAAGCGGTGGATATGAGCAAACGTGTTCCATCCCCGACGAAGATACATCACGTGAGGGGCAGGGAAGTCGACGTGGACCCATGTGCCACTGATCCCGCAGCCCCTCATGTGCAGCCGCAACGACTCCGGCGGATCCAGCTCCATCTCCCGCGCAAATGGAGTCGAGACACGAAGGCGACGGCACGGCGGCCGGCGCAGCTTGACGAAGAACTCACAAGGGTCATCCTCAACATGGCCCTCCATTGGAGGAGGAGCTGCTGGCGGAGGCGAGGCCGGCGCGCCACCCTGTCCTCCCCTTCCCCGGGCGCCCCGACCTCGCCCACGGCCTCGCACCCTCCCCCTTCCCCTCATGGCTGGCTCTGCCACCGCAGGCGCAGGAGAAGGAGGGCCGCGTTGTCGAGCGTCGACCCTCGCCACCACTGTTGAAGGACCGGGATTCCCTATCTCCATGACGGATGGAAGGGAGGAGCAGAAGCTGAAGGAAGAAGAAGATGAAAGAATGCGGGACGCCATCCCCCCTCCCGCTCTTTATAAAGGATCAGGGTTGGGGCTCGGCCGCCCCGCTCGGCCAATCAAGATACGGAAGGCGCGGGGAGCCAGGACCGACCCGCCGCCCCAACCAGCGATGGCCTGGTTTCCCGCCTCCACCGTTTGCCACCCCAGGCGCATGGGAGACACATGGCGGACGTGCAGAACCGAGGGGACGGGTGAGACGACCACTCCCCACCCCGTGATCGTGGGGAGTGGACGCCTTGAAGACTGCGCCTCAGCCCCATTCAGTAAATGGGCCGCGCCTCCATGCCTCCCTCCGTTTATGGGCAAGGCGCGAACCGCCCCTTTACTACGATGTGACACATGCCTGCGGGAACCAACCCCACGCATGCCGCCCACGTCCCACGCAGCTCCCCACGACGCGCCACACGCGGGAATCGTGGGAAGCGCAGCGCGCGAAGAATCTTACCGCGGTAAAAACCGCCCTGCCTGCCCGCGCACCGTTTTTGGGCCTAGCCCAACAACGCGTTGCACTTATGTGTGGCCCAGGCCCGGGGGCTCCTGTCGGTGTACAAAAAGAGGGGTACACTTTTTTTACCCCTATAACTATGCACGGGCAGTCTAAGCCGCGGATACCACCACACCAAGAAAGGCAAGGGAGGTGAGCCAGGGTAAGACCGAAGCTCAAGAGAACTAGAACGACGACAAGGCCAAGACCACGAAGAGCAAAGGTGACGAAGCGGATTCCCCCGGCAAGATCCTTGCCGGGGGACAGTTCTAGCGGCCCCGGCAAGACCCTTGCCGCGGCGACTCGTCCCGCGCCTACGGAGCAAATCACCCTTGAGTCCACTGCCCCCAAAGGGCAAGGATTCGGGAGACATCCCCGTGGCGGCATGCAGATCTTTGTGAAGACATTCAAGATCAGATACGCACTAAGGAGACGACAACCCTTGGCGGGATCCCAGTCGAGGAAGACCACAAGGCCCCCGGCAAGCGCCTTGCCGGGGATGACAGCAGGCGCCTCGGCAAGACCCTTGCCGGGGCCCCGGCAAGGCCCTTACCGAGGACACCCGCAGGGCCACCATCAGGCCCACGCCGACTAAACCTCCACCACCGCATGCATGCAGCTACCGACCCAACCAGCTGGGCAGGCACCCGCGTGGCGGCATGCATATCTTCGTGAAGACCCACCACTGCGCCACCTCAGCTGCCTGCCTACCTATGTGGCATCGCAGGCGTCGCTGGCCAGGGCGCGTGTCGACACAAGAAGGAGCAGCGACGGACGAGACAGGTTTCTCCCCCATCGTCGATAAAGCAAGGACACCTAAGCAAGACGCATTAAATGCGCCTTGTCATGTGATGCAAGGGATAACCTCGCAGCACTGTACCCTTTCCACCTCCTGTGTGCCACTATGGCAACCCCTTTTTCTATAAAAGGAGGCCCGAGGTGACCAGAGGAAGGATTCGGCTTTTTGGAGCTCCTCACGCCCATAGCTAGCTCAAGAACACAAATATACAATCCACCAAAGCAGGAGTAGGGTTTTACGCATCCTCGCGGCCCGAACCTGGATAAACGAACCGTGTGCTATCTGTTTGATCCGCTCTTCTCACGACCCCGTGCCCCGCTAACCACACTAGGGATTCTTGTGATCCCATAGGTGTCGTTCCCACCGACAGTATTAATATGCATAACGGATCTGAACATATGATATTTCGCCAAGTAAACCAACTAGCATTAACTACAAGGAGTAATCAACACTACTAGCAACCCACATGTACCAATCTGAGGCTTTGGGACAAAGATTGGATACAAGAGATGAATTAGGGTTTGAGATGACATGGGGCTGGTGAATATGTTGATGGAGATTGACCCCCTGCTGATGAGAGGATCGTTGGTGATGACAATGGTGATGATTTCCCCCTCCCGGAGGTAAGTTTCCCCGGCAGAACAGCTCCGTCAGAACCCTAGATTGGTTCCGCCAAGGTTCCTCCTCGTGGCGGCGGAGTTTTGTCCCGTGAGCTTGCTTATGATTTTTTCCTAGACGAAAGACTCCATATAGCCAAAGATGGGCATTAGAGGGCCACTAGGGGGCCCATGAGGCAGGGGCGCGCCCAGGGGGTAGGGCGTGCGCCCACCCTCGTGGATGGTGGGTGGCCCCCGCTACTACTTCTTACGCCCAATATTTTTTATATATTGTGAAAATAATTCTCGTGGAGTTTCAGGACTTTTGGAGATGTGTAGAATAGGTCTCTAATATTTGCTCCTTTTCCAGTCCAGAATTCCAACTGTCGGCATTCCCCCTCTTCATGTAAACCTTGTAAAATAAGAGAGAATAGGCATAAGTATTGTGACATAATGTGTAATAACATCCCATAATGCAATAAATATCGATATAAAAGCATGATGCAAAATGGACGTATCACCTCCTAGCAAGGATGATGATGAGCCTCGTCCATTGAACACAGGGGGGCAGAAGAAATTTCCCCTCGAGGTAAAAAACAATGAATATGATCTATGCCACTCATATCCCTAAGCGGGAGCGCAAGCGCGCACTAAGGGACGTCTACGCCATAGAGCCAGTCAACCCAAAATTGAACCCATGGCTGTCTTGTCCGATCACTTTTGATCGCATGGACCATCCGACCAGTATCCATCATGGAGGTTCGGCAGCATTGGTCCTCGATCCAATCATCGACGGATTCCATCTCACGCGAGTTCTCATGCACGGCGGTAGTAGTCTTAACCTGCTTTATCAGGAAAACTATCCATAAAATGAGTATCGATCCGTCAAGGATCAAACCTACTAAAACCACCTTTGAAGGAGTAATACCCGGCGTGGAGGCCTGCTGCACAGGGTGAATAGTGCTGGAAGTAGTCTTCGGCGCACTGGATAATTTCCAAAGCAAAGATTTGATTTGTGACATCGTCCCCTTCCAAAGTGGTTATCATGCACTGCTCGGATGAACCACTTTCGCCCGTTTTAATGCAGTCCTGCACTAAGCTTATCTAAAGCTCAAGATGCCCGGACCACGCGGTGTTATAACAGTCAATGGAAATATGGAGTGCTCCCTCCATACTGAGGAGCATACTGAGGCCCTCGCAGCTGAGGTACAGGGTGGCATTATCAAGCCAAATACTTCATCGGCCATCAAGCCCCCGTACACTGTCAAATGAGTCCGGTCTACCCTGCAGAACGACACTTCGGCTCATCCAGAGCTAGACTAGCAATTGGGCCTCCGTCAAAACCCCCACCTAATTGTGGCATATGTACCGCGCATGCATAACTATGCACTAAAAATACCATGGGCAAGGACGGAGGCACACTAAGGACAAGGCCCACAATACGGCTCGACCCTATTCGGACCTTAATCTTCTTCTTCTCCCTTTTTCTCTTTTCTATCTTATTTCAGGTTCTTTAAAACCTAGATCACTTTTTGGTGGTACAAGGTCCTTTTCCTAGGCCCCTTCCATATATACGATCATTGATCCTCTCAAAGGATCCTTTACCAAGGTGAAAAGCGGCGCAGATGTGCCGCGGGGTGTCCAAAGGATCTTCAAGACCACCCCTTTTTTAGGACCTGTGTACAGATTTCCCTTGCTCACAAATTCTTGGCATGTACAATAGCCTTGATTCTTATGGCATTCTTTGTAAGAGCATGTTTCGACGTATCAATCAGACAATAGTGGAAACTATTTTGTCCAACTCTATTCGGTATCGGCTTATTTCATAAATCTGTATCCCCTCTTCATGTAAGATTGACATAATACAACTCAGCATAAATTGTCAGGGGCTCTATTCGGCCACATATATTTAAAAAAAAGTCTGAAAACTTTTACAGTATACTTCGGCGTCCCGAATACTGCATTATATGCATCGGCTCAGAATCATGTCTTTGGTCAATAGTTGGGTTGCCCGACTCCTGTGGTTACCACCTCACGTTACACTTGTTCGACTAAGGTAGTAAAGGGAGAACTACTGCGATTGTGTTTCTGGTTTGTCAGGTCAAAAACACCTCAGTAGAGAAAGTCAAAAACTGACTGTCATGATATAGTGAGAGTTGGTCTGTGGTTCGGTGACTTACTAAATCTTTTGCCATTTTCTTTCCGCATTGTATGAAGGACTGGCTTCCATCCAGTCACGCGCCTAAGGCATCCAAGATTGGATAGTCGCACATGCACCAGGGGCTAGCTTATAGTCCCATTGTCAAACTCCTATGGCTAAGTGAGAGTGATAAAGCCACATAGTCTGATTGCCTGGTTCACTGCACAGACACCTCCTTTGTAGAGAAAGACGTTGGGTCAAGTGTGGTCATGTGCTATTCCGAACACCCCCGTAGTATGTACATGGGGGCTGAAGCCGACGACTGCCAAACTTTCAAATATAAAAACGGCCGCACATGAGGAAAATAATTTCAGATAAAGGCACAAATATATTACAAAAGCCTTGGTTCAAAAATTCTGGGCAGCCCGGATACATTCATTCAAACATGACATCTTTCGAGCATTTACCCTCTATTAAACGGGCACCCTCTAGGACGTCTTCGAAATATCCCTCCAACTTGTGGTGGTCCTTGCCTTCGGGTGGGCCCTCTACTTCCACGACGGCAGCCTTCATCTTCGCCCAGTGCATCTTGACATGGGCAAAGGCCATCAGCGCACCCTCAATGCACGAAGAGCGCTTCACAGCTTCAATTCGGGGTAGGGATTCGGCAAGCCGCTTGACCATGCTGAAGTAGCTACTAGGAATGGGTTCGGCTAGACATAGCCGGACTACAATGTCCTTCATGGCCAGGCCAAACATCCGATGCAGTTCCGCCAGCTGCATCATCTGGTCGTTCAACAGCGTTGGACGCTCCAGCGCCAAGTACTGTGACCAGAAGAGTTTCTCCGTCGTGTTCCCCTCTTGGGCCCGGAAGAACTTCGCAGTGTCGGTGGCGCTCTTCAGAAGATCTGCAAATGCGTCTGGAGAACTCCATAGTCGAGTGAGCAGGGCATATTTTTTACTGCCGAATTTACTCTGTAAAAGAAAGGGCTTACCAGCCGCTATCTGTTCGGCCTGCTTGATTTCCTCACGAGCCGCCCGGGACTCGGTCCGCGCCTCCTTGGCCTCCTGAAGAGCCTTGGTGAGATCCACCGCTTGGGTTTTATTCTTCTCCTCCAAGCCCTCACACTTTCTAGCGGCATCCTTGAGCTCCTGCTCCACTTCGGTCACCCGCTCCTCATACTTGCGACAGGTGACCTTCTCGGCCTTTAAATCCGCAGCCGCTTTGTCCGCAGCCGCTTGGCTCACCCGTGCCTGCTCCTTGGCTTGGGCAAGGGCGCTCTTCAGGGTCTTGACCTCGGCCGCACTACCTGCAAATATGATCAGGGCAACACAGGAGATTAAACTCTGCATTGGCATATTACTTCAGGTGTGTAAACAATTATTTGAAAACATACCTTGCGCCTCATCAAACCGCTTGTTGATGCGGATGAGATCCTCATTGGCCAGATCCAGCTTCCGCTTGTGTTCGGATACTTCGGCGGCCTGGGCGGTCGCCGGTAACAGTGAAGCCTGTTTATCAAAATAGACAAGTATGTTATCTTCTGCGAGTATTACTTGATCCTCTGTTCGACCTTTTTTCAAAAGCCGAACAGAGTCTCAGGGGCTACTATCTATACACAGGCATATTTTTTGCATATGCAAAGAGGCTAAGAGTATTACATCACATACCTCAAAGCCTGTTAACAGGCTGGTGAAGGCTTCGTTCAGCTCGCTTTTGGCGGACTGAACCTTCTCAACCACCGTACCCATCAGGGAACGGTGCTCCTCCACTACGAAAGCACGTCGAAGTGCTTCCACCAAAATGTCCGGTGCCTCCAGATTGATGGAGGTCGCCGGTGGAGTCGATGCTCCCCCTCCTTCAAAGGGGGTTGCTCGCTCGATTCTAGAGCCGTGTGGGTCTCCAAAATGGTGTTCGGCTGGGGCCGAATTGGTCATGGACGTCGTCATCAGTCTCCATGGGGGTTGGTTCCCCAATGTTCTCAGCAGCCAAGGCGTTACCCTCAAGCGCCATCTTGGCGGCCTTCTGCACCTCTCCATGGCCCAGAGAGGCCCTTCGGGACAACACTTCAGTGTCGTCCATGGCGGCTGGTGGAGAGGCACACGGAGGCGTCTCGCTCTCCACCATCCCTGGCTCCAGTGAGTTCCCCGAAGATGATGATAGTTGGGGCAGATCGCGGACCGGACTAAAGCACACAATATAACGTGTTCAGATACAATCGTAAATACCGAATATATGTAAGGCATCCTTGGATACTTACGAATCGGCCTGGGGAGCCACGCGAGGATGGCTTCAGTATCCGAATCCGAGCCGTCCGAGAGGGATATCTTCCCCCTCTTGGGCGCCTCCTCCTCTGGGTCTACAGAGGTCGCCCTTTTCTTCTTTCTCCCCTTAAGGGGAGAATTGCTCTCTTCCTCCTCTTCGTTTTCATCTCCCTCGTGGGAGCAGGGAGCCTCAATTTCTTCGGACATAGCGTTCGAAGTACCTTTACGGCGAAGGCCACCTTTGGCCTCCTTGCCCTTCTTCTCCTGTGCCTGGTACGGCGCCGGGACCAGCATCCTCGTTAGCAGGGGAATGTCTGGGTCTTCGGGTAGCGGAGCCGAACACTTGACCGGCTCCACCTTCTTTGTCCAGCCCTGATTGAAGGACGGAAGGTTCAGCATGCCTTTTGATTTTCGAACTGAAGTTATGATCGGAAACTAAAAAACTTACTAGGATGGCCGGATGAGTGCAGTCGAGGCCGATGTCGTCGGTCGTCTCCAGCTACGACTTCTGGGCCTTGAAAAGCATCTTCCAGATCTTCGTGTGTCGTGCCGAAGAATCGCTGCAGGGTCTGTGGCCGTTCCGGATAGAACTCCCACATGTGGAGAGGCCGGCGCTGGCAGGGGAGGATCCAGCGGAAAAGCATCACCTGAATCACATCGGTGAGACTGGTGTTCTTCTCTATTTTATTTTTATGCACTTTTGCAGCACCATCACTTCATCGGACGATGCCCAATCCAGGCCCTTGTTGATCCACGACGCGAGCCGCATTGGGGTCCGGATTTAAACTCAGGAGTGGCCACCCATGTGGCGCCGTGGGGTTCGGTGATGTAGAACCACTCCTGTTGCCATCCCTTCACAGTCTCCACGAAGGCCCGTTTGGGCCAGGTGACATTGGGGAGCTTTCTCACCATGGCGCCACCGCAGTCCGCATGTTGCCCGTCGACCACTTTCGGCTTCACATTAAAAACCTTAAGCCATAGGCCGAAGTGGGGGTGCGGAGGAGCGCCTCGCACACGGCAATGAACGCCTAAATGTGGAGGAAGGAATTTGGGGCTAGATCCTGGAAATCTAGCCCATAAGAGAACATGAGGCCGCGGACGAAAGAGTGGAGAGGAAACCCTAGTCCGTGGAGGAATTGGGGGATAAACACCACTCTCTCGCCGGGCTCTAGAGTAGGGATGATCTGCTTTTTAGCAGGGAGCCTGTGTGCGATGCCCGCAGCGAGGTACCCCACTTCCCAGAGTTCCCTGACGTCCTTCTCTGTGATGGAGGAAGTCATCCACTTGCCCTGCGAGCCGGATCCGGCCATGGCTGGAGAGGTTGGGCAGTGGGAAAGATTGAAGCTTGGGCACTGGAGCTCGAGGATGGGAAGGCTGAGGATGGAAGAAGGCGTGGGGTAAAAAGATGGATCTTTATTTGTTTATATAGGCAGTGAATATCAAGCGCCCCTGCAAGCCTTAAAACATGCCTATTTCCGAGGGGTCGTGCGAATGGCACGATTGGATAACCTAAATCCGTATTGATGAGAATTCCGCAATAAGGGGGCATGATCTCTGCTTTGACAAGACATGACAATAGAGGCCGCGCCTCGAAATATGAAGCGGGAAGCCAAAAAATGGTTCAAAATAATAAAAAGGCCAGACGTAATGTTTCGCCAAAAAAGTTGTTAGTAGACATACTTTACTTTGATTAAGTATTGTACCCTTGTGGTTGAGGGTTGTAACTGTTATACAGAGCCGGATACAGTTATCTTACTCAGAAGACTGCTTTAAACTATTAGGAAGAGGAACTCGCCTTGCAATGCCGAAGACAAATATGCGTGCCGAATTCTTCGCCATTGAAGACTGGTTCACGGGCTACTAAGGGAGTCCTGGATTAAGGGGTCGTCGAGTGTCTGGGCTATGTAACATGAGCCGGACTGGTGGGCCATGAAGATACAAGGCAGGAGGCCTTCTCCCGTGTCTGGATGGGACTCTCCTTTGCGTGGATGGCAAGCTTGACGTCCGGATGTATAGTTTCCTTTCTCTGTAAACCAACTCTGTACAACCCTAGGCCCCTCCGGTGTCTATATAAACGGAGGGTTTGGTCCATAGAGGCTATCAGAATTTGCATAGGCTAGCCAGCTAGGGTTTAGCCACTACAATCTCGAGGTAGATCGACTCTTGTAATCCCTATACTCATCAAAGTCAATCAAGCAGGAAGTAGGGTATTACCTCCATCAAGAGGGCCCGAACCTGGGTAAACATCGCGTCCCCTTGTCTCCTATTACCTTCGATCCTCGGACACACAGTTCGGGATCCCCTACCCGAGATCGGTCGGTTTTGACACCAACAACCTCCTCTGGCCATCTTCATCCTCGTTGTCCACATCGTCAGACAATACCTATACAAATAGTAAAACTAATTTGGCATCAAATCAATGTATACATGTCGTGTAGTAGGATTATGAATTTATGGCTATTTATTTATACATATCCAAAGATTATGGTTCGATTTTTAAGCATTGTCGTCTATGTACAGACCAATCTTGAAGAAAATAATGGCACAAACATATGTAGGCCATTCAAAATCAATTGTCAAGTCCTGGCTAGGAATTACTAGCACGAAAACTAACCCTAGTCGGATTACTAGCAGAAATAATTTGCACAGATGAAACAACTAATCAAGTATCACTTGTACCATTCAAACAATCAATACACTACACGGATCTAACAAACTTACTCAGATTTCATGGATTGGGAGAACATAACCATAGGATTTCTATTCCAAAAAGGGGTAGGCAGGAGTAACCAGAGAAACCCTAGGATCTATTTGACACATAAATGGGTATAGATGACTAACCAGTTGTTCGTCATCATCGGAGTCATCGCCGGGGTGGTCATCGGAGTTGTCGCCGGGGTCGTCGCCAGAGTCGGTGTGGAACTCCGTCTCCAGCTGTGGAAGCTCGACGCCGTCGACGACGTTAGGGTGAAGCGATAACTCGCCGTCGGTGACTGCAACCTCTGTCTCCATCTCCACATTGTGCTTCGGTGCTTCAGCAGCCCCGACATCGCCACTCCCTCCGATGGGGTGCTTTGGTGGTATCCTCATACACTGACGGCTTTGAGGACTGAGAGCGGCGTCGAGGATGCAAGCGGAGAGAGAGGATTATGGGTGCGGCGAGGATGGGGGTGGCTTCTCGGGCACACCATTGGAGAGAGGCGGGCGACGGTCAAACCGCTGACTCACCTCCCGGTGAGCCTGCACACCGGACTGCTGGCATGCCTACTGTCGTTTCACATAGCTACTCGCACGCCTCCTGACGACACTGCGCAGTGAGCATGCCTCCATCAATTCAAACACCTGCACGCACGCCTCCCGGTCTGCATGCGCACGCCTGCTCGCACGGCACACGGGTCACGTGGCAGCACGTATATTGTTTTTCTATTTGGATGATTAATGTTTCCGCTTTATTACTTAACCGAACCATGGCACGTATCCATTGTTGGTCTAACGCTCACGGTTCGAATAAATAATCCATTTGGGATATTGGTTCCTAATTATTAATAATCTCTCGTTTGTAATTAGATAAACATTACATCAGAACTGGTCTCAAAATTGACAAAAATAAAGTACAATGCCACTTTGTATTGGTGTCCATATGACAACATGATAAGTTTCATGAACTTCAAATAAGTTTTGGATGTACTAGAATTTAAAAATCAAGATTCTCAAGGTTTGAAATTTCTTGCACGGGGAGTAAAACATGCACCCAGTGAGACACATGTGTTTTTGCAATCCCTTTAGGTGCACTGTCACGTGTGCATGTAGCTCAAATTAGATTTTTGCACATTATACCCATAGAAAGTCGATCAATTAATGTACTAAAATGTCTTAATTATATTTGCTTTTTTGAAATTAACACGTCCCTCCTTTGATAACATATGTTCACTGCGGGATAATTTAACATGCATCGTAGTTGCGGTGGATTCGCGGTGTGTGTGTGGGTGTGTGCGTCTAGGGGGTGGTGAGTGGCTCGCATTACACTACGAGTTGTGAGCCACCGTGTGGGTTGGCCATTTTGTTAGGCAGGTGCCACATCAGAGTCGTGAATTCGTTATTTAAAACATTACACAACCCTTGCATACATACATGTTTTGGCCACATGCAGTCGATGATTGTCCTACATGACACTCGATACTCGCGTGTGAAGCTTTCCGTGGGCCCGCGAGGTCATCATCCATCACTTTGACGATAGCCAGCAGTGAGGTTAATTTGACCAGCAAGGTAGAATCTTTTTTGTTTGTGTTATGGTGGTATATAGTACGCGTCCAAGAGGTGGGAGGGGACTCGCATATATACTATATGTACGCGTCTGTGAACAAGTACACCTCACTCAGTGTCAGGACTTTTCGGTTTTCGAGACACGTGCCACATCAAAGTTGTCAAACTGGCTATTCAAACATCACATGACACCTCTTTGGCCCACATGCATGCAGGCAGTGGTTATCCAAGCTAGGACACTCACATGTGACGCTTCCATCTATGGGCCCACGAGGCCATCGTCGATGCATGCATCACTTTGACCTACATCAGGAGAGGTTAATTAATTTCACCATCGAGGAGGATTCTTTTTGAGTTGTATTACGACAGGAGCATCTAGTATGCATCGAAGAGGGGGAAGGGGACCATCATATGTAGTACGCTTCATGAACCTCGCTCTGTGTGGGGGGTTTACGGTTTTTAGGCATGTGGCACATCAAAGTTGTGCATTTTGTGTATTCAACATATGTTTGGCCCACATGCAAAGCGATGGTGGTTGTCCTCTCACACCCACTTAAGCGGTCATCAGCGATATCGATGCTTTCCATCTGTGGGCCCGCTTGGTCCATCACTACTTTTTGCCTGACAACGAGAGAGGTTAATTTGACTTAGGAGGGATTATTATTTTGCTTCTAATATGGTATATATATATATATATATATATATATATGTCATGCTTTGGGATGCCATCATACAGTTTGAGCACACACACATGCATTTGTACGCATGAATCCCTCCCATCGAGTCATAGCGGCTAGTACAATGGCATGTCATGAACCCATCTCGCTCTGTGTGGGGACTATACGATTTTTGACACACGCGCCACAACAATGTTGTGAAATGGTATCCAAACATGCATGCATGCATCACCTCCATACATATGCATGTAGTGGTTGCCTTCAAACGGTACACTCCCTCACGTGGTTATCAGCGACAAGCCTATATATTCATGGGCCCGCGTGGACATCCATGATCACCTTGACCGACAACAAGATTGGTTACCATGGCGGATTCTTACTTTGGTTCGTGTTATCGTAGTATAGGTCATGGTGAGATTCAGACCTAATTAAGTTTGAGCGCATATACTATGCACGTATGCATGCATGAATCCCCGTCGTCGGCTTGAAGTGTGGTGTATTATACATATGCATCGTCAATCTAATAACCCTCACTCAGTGTCGGGATTTCTAGTTCGAAATTATGGTGCCACATCAAAGTTGTTCCATTGTGTATTTAAAAACAGTCCTCCCCATATATATATATATATATATATATATATGTGTATATATATACACACACACACATATATAGAGTGGCACTATTCTGATCCCGGGATCAAAATAGTTATTTGGATCACGATCAGTCCTATATAGGGCTCTGTCGGGCCTCCCGAACTCTGGAAAACGCAGAAAACAAAACACCCGACCGGCCCATTCCCACCCCACCTCCTCCCGCACCGCATCGCTCTCTTCCTGGATCTCCCGACCACATCTCGCCGCCACCCCCAACTCCAGCGCGGCTCCCACCACCGGCCCCTTGGCCCCAGTGCACCACCTCCACCGCCGCCCCCGACCACATCGCCTTTCTTGCCGCCGACCAACAGACCCCAATGCCAGCGGGCCACCGGAGCCGCGGCACACCCACCAGAGCCGCCGCCCCCAGTCACGAGCTCCATCGCCGGCGGCCTAGCCCCTGCGGCACCTCTTCTCATCGGCTCTCGTCTACGAGCTCCCGCCTCCAGCAGTCGTCGGATCCCGCCTCCGCACACTGGATCGAGGGTGCCTCGTTCCTCCACGAGCCTGGATGCAGGGGCTCCCCCACGTGCCACGGTGTCGGCTGCTCTGTTCCTCAATGACCCACGCTACTCTCCGATCGCCCCCTATCTCCCCTTGCTTCCTCTGCTCGCTGTCCCGCGCGCCGGTGGATGAGGCTACCTACAGGTGCAATGCCTGACTGCCCAACATTGGTAGTCCCTCTCCAGCGCACCTTCCGGCAGCCACACCATCGTTGAACTCCATGTGTCGGTCGTGCAGGTCCGCCTTCTACCCATATGTGTGGCTGCAACAAGCTGGAGCGAACACTGCTCCTCTGCTCTCTCATGAACTTCAGATGCATCAGTGTTTGGACCATCGAGGAATTTTATCTGGGAGGCATTCCATGGAGAGAGAGACGCTGCAACCATTTCTTCTTGTGGATATTTGCACATTGTCGCCTTTCTGTTCTTGTAGCACAACCGCGAAGCTCAAGAAAATTTCAAAGGTTGAGATTTCACGGACAGGAACTTGATCACTTCTCATTCTTCTTCCCACTCAAAAAAAAGTGTGTATTTGTTTGTCTGGTTGTGTGCTCGTGCAAAATGCATGCGTGCATTGTTTTTCTCATTCCTGAAAATAAAACTATGAAGTTCACTTAAAAAATACTCGATGCTTATTAAAAACTATATTATTTTAGAAATAAAATTAAGAAGTTCAAATTTTAAAAAACAAAGAAGTGCAAAAATTTATTAAAATAAATAGAAAATCTTTATTCGAAATAAAAATGTGAAGTTTAAATTAGAATAACAGAGATCTCCAAAGTTTATAAAGAACTCATATTTTTTTCTTGTTACTGAAGAATAAAATGCGAAAGTTCAAAATAAAATAAAGGAAAACCTAAAAACATGATTTAAAAAAGAAAATTTTCTGTTTTTCAAAACACTAGAAGTTTAAAATTGAAATAACGAAGTAATTCGATGTTTATGAAAAAAATCTAAGACTTTACCATAAAAAAACTAAAAATATTCGTCGTTATTAAAGAATCAACCATGAAGTTCAAGAACTGAAAAAAAATCAAATTCGATGTTTATTTTAAAATCAAACACAATTCTTTACTCAACAAAAAAATGTGAAGTTCAAATTAAAATAATGTAGAAGTTCAAAGTATATTAAAAACATCGATTTAGAATCTAAAAAAACAAAACAAAAAAAACAATGCCATTTCGGCTATTTCCCCCCAATACTAAGATCCAAACCAAGAAGTTTAATTTAAAAAATGGAGTACTTCAAATGTATGTAAAAACGCAGGTTTTCTCATTACTAGAGAATAAAACCAAGAAGTTCAATTGGAAAAAGCGGAGCAGTTTGATATTTATTTTAAAAATCGGATTTTTAAAGTTATTAAAAAATCAAACCAATAAGTTCAATTTGAAAATAACAAAGAAGTTCGATGTTTCGAACAAAATTCCAATCTTCACATTTCAAGAAATACACAAAAGAAGTTCGAACACTAAAGTTAGAGCGATTTGATGCCTATAAACAATCAGATATTTTCACGTAACCGAGAAAAGTTCAGATTGATAACTGCCAGAATTCACGTACTACACGGTGTGCATTTTGTATGAAACAAAAAATGGAAAAGCAAAGAATAAACATTTTGTTGCTAGAAGTTCAACTGCTCAGCCCGAGAAATTTAAAAAACTCTTGTGTGAGAGTTGAACAAAATACGTGACAGAAGTTCAAGACAAAAACAATGGGAAGTTCAACTAATACATGAAAATGCGTTTCAGATAGGAATATAAAGAAATAGAAAACAAAAAGCTTAAAAGGTTTGTTGAAAAAGTTTAAGTGCTCTGTCCGGGGAAGTTCAAAAATTCTTGCGAGAGAAGTTCACCTTGTATTTCCATGTTCGATTTTTTCCGTATAAAAATCGAATACAATTCTCTACTCAAAATATGAAAAGGTGAAGTTCAAATTGAAATAACAGAGAAGTTCGGAGTTTATTAAAACATAGGATTTACCTGTTAAAAAAAATAAAAAACACAAGCTATTTTTTGCACTTTTAAAAACAACTCATATACGAAAAAAATGGTTGCTAGAAGTTCAAGTGCTCGGCGAGGAAAAGTTTAAAAAATTCTTGTGAGAGAGCTTCATCGTGTATTTAGATGTCGAAAATACAAAAAAACATATGTTGTTTTTTGTGTTTTAAAATAATTCTCTCAAACCAGAGAGAAGTTCAGAGTGATAACGATCGGAATTTCACGTACTACATGGTGTGTATTTCATATAATAAAAATACAATAAAGTGAAACAGAGTGAAGTTCAAACGGACATGCCCCAGAAGTTCAACTACTTCACGCAGTGCAAAAAACAACATGTCAAAAAACAGCACATCAAAAATAGAGTGAAGTTCAAACAAACATGCCCCAGAAGTTCAACTACTTCACACAGTGCATTTTCGTTCGCGATGAACGCATAAATCATGATCTCGCCATCTTTAATTTACCTCAAAACGACAGAAATATCATTTGTGTAAGTTCAAGTCCTCGGTCGGAGAAAGTTAAAAAAATTCTTGTGAGAGACGTTTGTACAAAAGGAAATATTATTTGTGTAACACTAACGAATGGATGAGAAAATTACAAACAAAAATACGTAACAGAATTTCAACGTGAAAACAGCAGGAAGTTCAACTACTACACTGAATGAATTTTAGAAGAAAAACTTCTAAAATTGTCGCGAGTATGAAAAGATGATCAACACGGAAAACTTGCGTGCTTACTGCAGCTTTCCATCGGTATATCACCTGCACAATTTCGGTGAATGGATGGAGAGTTACAAGCAGTGGATGGAGACCTACGAGCAAAAAAATCACGTGAAAAACAGAGTGAAGTTCAGGTACACGCGCCGAGAAGTTCAGGTTCTTCACGCGGTGCATTTTCGAAGAATTTGTTTCGCGATAAAGGCAGAACGCATGATCCCTCCGTTTTAGAAATTACTTGAAAACGGCTAGGAATCAGAGAAAACCATCAACATGAAAAAGTTTCACATTTTCCGTAGCTTTTCAGCGGTATATTATTTGCCCCACTCCGATAAAGTTTTTAGAAATTACAGCGAAAATACGTTTTTGCCATTTTCGAAACTTACTTAAAACCGAGAAAGAATTGGGAGAAACAATACATACCAAAAAAGTTTCGCATTTGTTCAAGCTTTCCAACGCAATATCATTTGCTGCATTCAGACGCACGGTTAAAAAATTAGCTCAAAAATACGAACTCGGTAGGACTTGGACCATTTTCTAAATTACTCTTAAACCATTCAAAATTACAAAAAAACTTTCAAGATGAAAAAGTAGCGCATTTTCATAAGCTTTCCAACGCCGTATCATATGCCTCCATTGGATTAGCCATTTAGAAGTGACATCAAAAAAACAAACTCAACTATTCGGTTTACGAAATTTTACATTTTTTTTCAAATTACTCTTTAACCATAGGGAATTAGGGAAAACTTTCAACATGTGGAAGGAGCGGTTTTGCAGCAGCTTTCCAACGCCATATTATATGCCTCATTCCGATAAATGGTTTAGAAATGCGATCGAAAATACAATTCACGTTTTTTGTGCGAAGAAAAAACGGTTTTTAAAACTGCTCTTAAACAGCTTATATTTTGCCAAAAATTTAAGTTGGGTTATGATATTGGTGTCCATAGCTTTCCAACGGTATATCGCAAGCCCCATTTGGGCAATGTTGGCGGAAGTTCAACCTAGTTCACAGGGAAGTTCAACGTACTACTAGCGGGGCAGGTCAGGTTGTGATCAGAATATTATTCTGATCCCGTGATCAGAATAGTGTTTATGTATACATATATATATATATGTATACATACATATATATATATATATGCTTGGGCCACATGCTTGTAGTGGTTGTCTTCGGGGACTAGCTACTTGCGCGATTATTGGCGAGCTAGCCCATCTCTGGGGTCGCATGGATGGCCATCACTTTAACCAACAACAAGAGGGAGGTTGTACGACCAAGGTGGATTATTCTCGGTCCGTTTTATGATCCATCTTGGTGAGATGCCTCTCTGGTCCGCCGACTGAAAGTGTGTGGGGGCTGCTACTTTGCACTTTGCTAGGCGAACCTCAGTTGGGGGGCATGCATTCATAGCTTAGGATTCCCTTCGTGCCGACATGAGGGGGGGGCTTCTACATACTTCGCACTTTGCTAGGTGAACCTCGGTTGGGGGGCATGCATTCATAGCTTAGGATTCCCTTCGTGCCGACACGAGGGGGGCATGCGTTCATAGCTTAGGATTCCCTTCGTGCCGACACAAGGGGGGCATGCATTCATAGCTTAGGATTCCCGCATCATTTTTCACCAACTTTATGAACATTAGACAAGTCGGATGACGCAACAGACACAGTTCACCCAAACTAACCGTGTGCCACGCTGGTGCCCCTATCACGCACACATCTGCACTGTACATTGGCCTCCACGAGGGCACGAGGCTTCCCCTCTAAAAAATATCTACCCGCCTGCAGCTTTTTCTATTTGATAACACACGGTTATTGTGTTCCGACCGTGTGTGAAGTTTCTTGTTCCCAATCCCGCCTGCATACCTGTCGTGGTTTTGTCACGGCAGATGTCCTCATGAAAGGACTTAGTCGTGGAGCCATCGCAACGGGTTAGCTTGAAGGGGTTAAAGCAGACACAGGGACGCAAGAGAGTTTTATACTAGTTCGGCCCCTTCGATGAAGGTAAAAGCCTAAGTCTAGTTGTGATGGAATTGATGGGGTTTCGATGACTAGGGAGCAAACAAGCTTCGCCTAAGTCTTGAGTTGTTGTCTGTTGTCCTGAACCGCCGCTGAGTCGCCCCCTTATATACACGGCTGACGCCCGTCGGTTCACAGAGTCCCAATACCGGCTCATAGATGTGTCCGGTTTGGTCTCTACTTATTCCTAACTTACAATACAAGTTACATACCAACGCCGGTTTACGGCTACAGGCCTTGAACCGACTATGGGCCTTGAGCCCTCATCTACCTTCTTGGGCTTTAACATAGTTAACTACTGACGAAGTTAACCCTGCCCAGATAGGCCGGTTTACGCCCAGTAGTGATATCCCCAACATTAGGCCCCAGATTGATTTGAACGGGTTCATGTCAATCCTTAGCAAAATCTTCATCTTCAACATCTTCTTGTAGTTTGTTGAACCGCCATGATGTCATCTTCTCCGGTCGTTGTAAACCGGCGTGATGTCACCTATTATAAAGAAACTTATCCATGATATCCTTTTTGTTTAATAGGTCTACGACAATCGAGGCGACAGCTTCGTTTCCACCCATGGTCCCTTGATTTTCGCGCCTGACACATGTCCCTTGCCTTATAAATAGGACCGAAGGGTCATTTCTTTTTCCCCTTTGTGCCCTTCTGCTTCATCTTCCCTGCGTCGTCTAGCTTCGGAGCTCCGCCGCCGTCGACGACCTCTGCTCCAACCTTGGCCGCTGCATCACCCTGATTGTGCCAGAGCATCATGGCGACCTTCTGCTTCTTCCTCGGCTCCGGTGAGTTCTTCACCTTTTCCTCCGTAGATCCGTTCTAGGGTTTCCAAGTTCTTCAGTGTTCATCGTCTGCTTCGTACTCATATGATAGATCTTAGATGAACCTGTGAACCTTTGCTCTGTGTAGCGGTAGTTTTTAGCATCCGCCTTCACTTACATGCCTCAAGACCATAGATCTATCTGTATCTCTGCCCATTGATTTGGTACTGTTCTTTTTTGAACCTTGAATATTTTCCTTCTTTTCTGAACTTGCTTCAGATCCGTCGCTGTAGAGAAATCTTGTGAAATCTGTTTCTGTACACTTACCCATCCGCAATCTCAACTGTTTCAATGCTTAGATCCAGCGGTTTAACTTGGTGTAGAAAAATTAACAAACCGGTATATACCATTAGTCCCCTTGTTGAACCGCCAGATGATGTTGCTTCATAAGACTCCGGTTTAGATAGAGTTGTCTTCAGTTTAACATTGTACATACCAATGTACTTTAATCAACGCATTCTTGAACCGGAATCACCTATCTTGTAGATTTCATCATGGCCAAGCAAGTATATGAGTGCAACTGGGTTCCTTCTCGCGTCACAGAGACTCAACTGAACAATTTAGTCCTGATCGGCGCTTTAGGCAGCAAAAACACCATCCATTGGAGGGTCCCTGGCAAAGAATGCCCTCCCACACCTCAAGAAGGAGAGGTTGTCGTTTTTGTAGATCCCTTAGCCCGGGGCTTTAAGACGCCCGGTTCTAAATTTTACCGAGATGTTTTGGTCGATTTTCAACTCCGCCCACAAGACACTGGCCCCAACTCTGTTACAAACATGTGTCACTTCCAAGTGCTTTGTGAGGTGTTCTTTCAAGAGGAGCCCACAGTTGAGTTGTTCAGAGACTGCTTCCATCTAAACCGCCGTACTGAGTTTACCGACGGTTCCAATACGGAATTGGGTGGTGTGGCGATTCAGAAAAGGAAAGAGGTCACATACCCTCACGCCAAACTGCACAGCCATCCCAAAGAGTGGAATCAAACATGGTTCTATTGCAAAGACACCTCCCCTGCTGGTGAAAATCCTTTGCCTGGCTTTCGTCCGGAGCGGCTTAGCAATACACACCCCTTTCCGCAAAGGTTGACTGCCAAGGAGAGAAGCAAATACGCCCCTCAACTGTCCAAGCTCAGAGCCTTCATGGCTAACGGTTTAACAGGGGTTGATCTCGCTCGCTGTTGGATATCATGGAGCATACTGCCCCTTAGTCAGCGCTCTAGTTTGATGTGCGAGTATACTGGCAGTGTTGATGACCCACTGCGACATGCTAACATCCAGCTCACCGACGAAGTAATCACAGAGGCTGTGAATAAAATGTTGAATGAACCGGAATACGTCTGTGCTCGAACCGGCCTGCTTCCCTTCTGTGCCACCAACAAACCGCCAGCTGTAAGAGCTTGATTTTTCTTTCTACTGAACCTATTATTGATATATCTGGTCATTGTTTAATATCAATGTCTGTTTAAACAGGGCGATGATCTGTTTTGGAACAAGAAACTTTCACATGAGAAGCCAGAAAAAACAGACAAACCGGAACGACCAACCCGGCCAAAAACTAAAGTCGTGAAACGGCCTGCTCATAAGAAGAAAACCACTGCATCTTCTGATCCGGCCCCTGATGATGATGTGGGTAATCCGGACGTTGAGGTAGAGCTTGACTCACTTGGCTTATTTTTCATGCGCCTTATTGATGGTGATATTTGTCAGGATGATGCCGAAGCCAGCCATGCTGATGCCGTAGAGGTAATTACTCTCTCTTCCGATTCAGACCCTTTGCCCTCACTAAAAATCCGTCATGCAAACCAGAAGGTTAAATTTTCTCATCCTCTTGCTTACTTGGATCCCAAATTTCTTGTGAAGACCCAACAACATGAAGCTCGCCGCACAACCCGGCACAGTGGCCAGGTAGTTACCTCCGCCGGTTTACCGAACAGTCCAGTTTGGAAACACCATTCAGAGGTCTCCAATTTGCTTGTCAGTGCTTGTCCTAAAGCAGGCTATTTTCGTCAACCTCTTGATCCATCTGACTCCGATTATCAAGTTACTTCCCACTCATCCTCTAGCGAGTCATCGGCTACTCAGCTGCCACCGCTCAAAAGGGTGCTTGGGTAAGCTATACTTGTCATAATATTTCTGGTACATCACCTTGTAATATATGCTATATTTGACTTTGTTATTCCTTTCAGGGCCAAGCCTAGGCCGAGCAAGAAGGCTCGCCTGGATAAAGCGGCCGAGGAGGACATCGTCCCTGAACCGGGTAAAACACCAGATCTTGAAGCGGCTATTCATGAAGATATACCCAATGATCCACCACAGCAGGATGATGATTTTATTGCTAAAGAAAGGCCTATTGATGCCTCAGGCCCTGTCAACCAGCCCACAAGCCCCATCCAGTTTGGGAGATCCACCAGTCCATCCCAGCCTGCTGACAAACCGACTGCGCCAGTGCAAACCGGTGATGCTAAGGATGATGAAGTTGTAATTACTGGTATTGGCCGTACAGAGCCCAGCAATCCTGTTGCTTTATCCAAGCATACCGCCAAAGAAGAATTTGCTGCCATGGGAAAAGGCAAGTGGAATGTTGACTTGGGGACCTATGCTGCTTTGAATGCCCAAGATCTTCATTCTAGCTATCTGAACCGGCTGTATACCAGCCGTGATTATGAAGCTGGTCTGGTGAATATGATGAAAGAGAAATTTGAGGTAACTTCCCTGTGCTTTTCCCTGCTTGGACATTTCAATCTTGTTAATTCTCCTAGCCCCCAAGGGCCGGTTTAGAAACTTCATTCAAACCGGGACTTGCTAATATAAATCTCCATACTTCGGAATTTGCTGATGTAGCCCCCAAGGGCCGGTTCAACTTAGCGTAGTTAAACCGGGACTTTAAGTAATTGTCATCTTTATTTGAGCAAATAGACATTAGCCCCAAAGTGCCAAGTTGAATACTTGTATTGATCTTGGGACTTTAGAATCTATTGAAAGATTTAAGATTAAATATACATTAGCCCCCAAGGGCCAAGTGCATAACTTGTTATGTGGTTGGTACTTCAATTGTTGTTCTGCATGCGGAATCATATATCTATCTGTATGCAGGCTGAACTGAAGACAAAAGAAAGCCAAGTCGTCGATCTCCAAGAAAATCTGAAATCCCAACAAGCTGAAACCTCCAAAGCAGAAGAGGAATTAACCAGCGCTTTAAGCGCCATGGAACAGCTTAAGGAGGGCTTCAAGAAGAAGCGGGCGGATTGGGCCACTGAAAAATCCGCTTTAACCAAACGAGCAGAAGATGCTGAGACTGCACTTAAACTGGTGGTAGACGAACTGACCAGCATAAAGCGGCAAGTGCACGCCATGACCGCTGCTATCTTTGGTAAGCTGGTTTGATTCCTGGATTGACTCGGCCGTCTTATAGAGCTGCCGGTTTGTTAACCCTTTGCAATATTTCAGGGACACGCATTGGTCACTTGGGGTCAGATGTGCGGAAGAAATTGAAAGCCGCCTACACATTGACCGAACAACTGTACACTGGTGCCCAGCGGATCATCTCTGCTGCATCCCACAACAATCCGACGCCCACTTTGATTCAGGACACTCTGAAGAGACTGTCGATGCTTCCTGCCCGGGTTGAAGAGCTAAAGAAATCTGTTGCTCGAACCAGTGCGATTAATGCCTTAATCCGGGCAAAAGCTTGGGTGCCGGATTTTGATCCTGTTGAAGCGGCTCAGGGCTATCCCAGCTTGAAGGAAGACGGGTCAGAGTTTAGTGAAGCAGATCTGCGAGTAATAAACTAGGAGGTGCGTCCGCTAGCTTGTCAATTGGTTGAAGAAGCAGACTTGTCTAATTATCAAGCCCAATATGACAACCAAAACAAGCGAGTAGTTGCACCAATTCCTGAAGCGGAAAATCTTATCCCTCCAATCCATAAGCATACTTACGCTCCTGATATTGAACCGTCGTTGCTGATCCATGATGAAGATGTCTTTCAAGCATTAATGGGAATCGACTGGACAACTGTTGATTTCCAGCCGCTAGGTAGAGAAGTTGAAGTTGAAGCGGCGCGGGATGACCCACAACCATCAGGCCAGGATGGTGACCAAGCTTGAATCGGAAGCCGGTTTAAACTGCTTCTCCTTTGTGAAAAAACAATGATCTTATTTTGGGCACCATGTTGCCTTGTAATAGGCTAGCCGATACTATTGATTTTGATATGCCTTCATGCATAATTACTACAACTTGTTCTTCCTTTGGGTGATGAACTTTCCAAAGTATTTTCTGCCATCGTTGGGCATGAAGTTGGCTTGGCCAATCTTGAAGCGGAGGTTTATAAACCCACACTGTTGGAGTATATAGCAGCTCCTGTATATATATAATGCCGGTTTACCATGTAAACCGTGCCGGGTTATAATAAAACACTGTGTTACTCCATAATAAGATGTTAAAAAATCAAACCGGGCAAATAGTCTCCGGATTAAAAATGGACCGTGTTCCGTCAATTGACAGCTTGAACCGGTTTAAAACTTTGTCGGTTTAAAAAACCCAACAAAAAGAAAGAAATATCTATCAAAGAAAATTGTGAAGCAAAGGCAATGATAAAACTGTTTGCAAAAAGAGGCTTATTTGAGCCGATCAGATGGCATTACCATGGTCGGACACGACCAAGCTCCCGATAGGTGTAGCTATGGTTCAAGTCAGCCAGGTCCCCAAATGAAACCGTGGCATTTATGCCGATAAAGAGGTGTGGCAATGGTTCGGGTTCGACCAAGCCCCCAAGTGATTCTGTGGCCTTAGGCCGATCAAGAGGCGTGACTGGTTCAGACTTGACCATGTCCCCAAGTGATCTGGTGGCTTTTGCCTATCAAAAGGTGTTGCATTGGTTCGGATACTACCAAGCCCCCAAGTGATATTACATGATGCTTTGAAAAGCTAACTCAAGGGGTAAACCGGAGGCCGCTTTAGAACAACTCCGTGTAACCACACATGATGTAAAAGAACAGATACCCCGCTTTAGCTGAGGTTCTGGTTTATTATATTAATCATAATATATACATCATCGTAATATGTACATAAGTAGAGCCAATGGCTCAGGTATAATAAGGCCGAAGATGAGCTATGTTCCATGGCCTGTTGGTCTCCTCCTCTGATGTACGTGAGTCTTTATGCTCTCGAATATCGATCAGATAGTATGACCCGTTGTGCAGATTCTTGCTGACCATGAAAGGTCCCTCCCAAGGTGGGGATAGCTTATGCATATCAGTCTGATCTTGGATGAGCCGAAGCACCAAATCTCCTTCCTGAAAGGTTCTTGTTCTGACTCGGCGACTGTGATAACGATGAAGATCCTGTTGGTAAATCGCCGAGCGGGCGGCTGCTATGTCATGTTCTTCATCCAACAGGTCCAAAGCGTCTTGCCGTGCTGTCTTGTTGTCCGCTTCAATATAAGCCGCCACACGAGGTGAGTCATGACGGATATCACTTGGGAGAACCGCCTCCGCTCCGTAGACCATGAAGAACGGCGTGTATCCTGTTGATCTGTTGGGTGTAGTACTGATGCTCCATAACACAGATGGTAACTCTTCTACCCAACAACCCGGTGTTCTCTGCAAAGGAACCATAAGCCGGGGCTTGATGCCTCTCAAGATCTCTTGATTAGCCCTTTCTGCTTAACCATTGGACTGTGGGTGTGCCACTGATGAAACGTCAAGCCGGATGTGCTCCCATTCGCAGAACTCCTTCATGGCACCCTTGGACAAATTGGTACCATTATCTGTGATGATACTGTGTGGAAAGACAAACCGGAAAATCACTTTTTTGATGAACTGAACCGCCGTGGCCGCATCACACTTGCTAACAGGTTCTGCCTCCACCCACTTTGTAAACTTGTCAACCGCCACCAGGAGGTGGGTCTTCTTATCTTTGGACCTTTTGAAAGGCCCAACCATATCCAGCCCCCAAGTCGCAAACGGATAAGTAATTGGAATCATTCTCAATTCTTGAGCCGGCACATGAGCACATCTTGAAAACTTTTGGCAACCATCACATCGTCTGACCAGATCCTCTGCATCAGCATGAGCAGTTAACCAATAGAAGCCATGGCGAAACGCTTTAGCCACCAAAGATTTTGAACTGGTGTGGTGACCACAATCTCCTTCATGGATCTCACGCAAAATTTCACAGCCTTCTTCAGGAGACACACAGGGTTGAAATGCCCCTGATACACTGCAATGATGCAACTCGCCATTGACAATAGTCATGGACTTGGACCGCCGGATTATTTGTCGGGCCAGAGTCTCATCCTCTGGTAACTCTCCCCGGTTCATGTACGCCAGGTAAGGAAGCGTCCAATCCGAAATGAGATGAAGAGCTGCCACCAATTGAACCTCCGGATCAGGAATAGCCAAATCCGCTTCACCAGGGAGCTTGACCGACGGGTTGTGCAGCACATCCAGAAAAACATTGGGCGGGACCGGTTTGCGCTGAGAGCCCAGCCGGCATAAAGCGTCCGCCGCTTCATTCTTCCGTCGGTCCACGTGGTCCACCTGATAGCCTTTAAAGTGACATGCAACAATATCCACCTCACGATGATATGCTGCCATGAGTGGGTCCTTGGAATCCCAAGTGCCAGACACTTGTTGAGCCACGAGGTCCGAGTCACCGAAGCACTTAACTCGACTTAGATTCATCTCCTTAGCCATCCGGAGACCATGGAGCAAGGCTTCATACTCAGCTGCATTGTTAGTACAAGGGAACATTAAACGGAGAACGTAACAAAACTTATCACCTCGTGAGGAAGTTAATACGACTCCAGCCCCCGAGCCTTCCAATTGCCTGGATCCGTCAAAATGGATGGTCCAATATGTGTGATCCGGCTTTTCTTCAGGTGCTTGCAGTTCCGTCCAATCATTGATGAAATCAACAAGTGCTTGAGACTTAACCGCCGTCCGAGGCACATACTTCAACCCGTGCGGCCCAAGCTCTATAGCCCACTTGGCAATCCGGCCAGTCGCTTCCCGGTTCTGGATGATATCCCCCAAGGGAGCAGAACTGACCACCATAATGGGGTGCCCTTGGAAGTATTGCTTAAGCTTCCGGCTTGCCACAAAAATTCCATATACCAGCTTCTGCCAATGCGGATACCTTTGCTTGGACTCAATGAGTACCTCGCTGATATAATAAACCGGACGTTGAACCGGATGCTCCTTGCCTGCCTCTTTTCGCTCCACCACAATAGCCACACTGACCGCACGAGCATTAGGAGCAACATATAATAGTAACGGCTCCTTGTTAGTGGGAGCGGCGAGCACAGGCGGATTGGCCAATTGCCGCTTTAAGTCCTCAAATGCTTCATCAGCAGTAGAACTCCAGACGAATTGATCCGTCTTCTTCAACATCTGATACAAAGGGATTGCCTTCTCACCAAGGCGGCTGATAAACCGGCTTAATGCGGCAATCCGGCCTGCCAGGCGTTGAACATCATTGATACACTTCGGCTTAGCCAGGGAGGTGATGGCTGTGATCTTCTCTGGATTAGCCTCGATTCCCCTGTTGGACACTAGAAAACCCAATAACTTGCCAGCCGGTACACCAAAGACACACTTGGCCGGATTAAGCATCATCTTGTACGTCCTCAGGTTATCAAAGGTTTCCTTCAAGTCGTCAACCAGAGTCTCCTTCTCCCTTGACTTAACCACGATATCATCCACGTAAGCATGTACATTACGGCCAATCTACTTGTGAAGACAATTTTGTACACACCATTGATAAGTGGCCTGGGCACTCTTGAACCCAAAGGGCATAGACACATAGCAGAAGGCTCCAAAGGGAGTTATGAATGCCGTCTTCTCCTGGTCCTTAACCGCCATTTTGATCTGATGATAGCCAGAATATGCATCCAAAAAACTCAAACGCTCACAACCCGTCGTAGCATCAATAATTTGATCAATACGGGGGTGGGCAAAAGGATCTGCTGGACAAGCCTTATTAAGATCTGTGTAATCCACACACATGCGCCAGGTGCCGTTTTTCTTAAGGACCAGCACCGGATTGGCAAGCCACTCAGGGTGAAAAACTTCAACAATAAAGCCAGCTGCTAAGAGCCTGGCTACTTCTTCTCCAATCGCCTTGCATCTTTCTTCGTTAAACCGGCGAAGGAACTATTTCACCGGTTTGTATTTAGGATCCACATTAAGGGTGTGCTCAGTGAGTTGCCTCGGTACACCTGGCATGTCAGAGGGCTTCCATGCAAAAATGTCCCGATTCTCACGGATGAACTCGATGAGCGCACTTTCCTATTTCGGATCCAAGTTGGCACTGATGCTGAACTGCTTGGACGAATCACCAGGTACGAAGTTAACAAGCTTAGTTTCTACTACCGATTTGAACTTCAGGGCCGGATCATGCTCCGTAGTTGGATTGTTTAATGGAGTCATGTCCGTCGGATCAACATTGTCCTTATAATACTTCAGCTCCTCGGTGGCACAAACCGACTCTGCGTAGGCCGCATCTCCTTCCTCGCACTCCAAAGCGATTTTACGGCTTCCATGAACCGTTATTGTCCCCTTGTGGCCCGACATCTTGAGCTGCAAATACACATAACAGGGCCGTGCCATAAACTTGGCGTAGGCTGGTCGCCCAAACAGGGCATGATATGGACTTTGGATTTTCACCACTTCAAACGTCAATGTTTCCGACCTGGAATCATGATCATCTCCAAAGGCCACTTCTAGAGCCATCTTACCAACAGGATATGTTGACTTGCCAGGTACCACACCGTGGAACACCGTATTGGATGGTTTGAGATTTTTATCTGTTAGTCCCATACGACGGAAGGTCTCATAGTACAAGATATTAATGCTGCTCCCTCCATCCATGAGCACTTTGGTGAACTTGTAACCTCCCACCTGAGGCACCACCACCAAAGCCAACTAACTCGGATTATCAACCTGGGGAGGGTGATCCTCTCTGCTCCATATGATTGGCTATTTAGACCAGCGTAGATAACGGGGCACGGCCGGTTCAACAGAGTTGACTGCCCGCCTCTGAACCTTCCGGTCTCGCTTGTCCAAGCTAGTGGTGAAGACATGGTACTGCCCACTATTCAACTACTTTGGGTTGCTCTAGTAACCTGACTGTTGCTGCTGCTGGTTGTAACCACCCTGGTTGTTCTGATTATTTTGATTGTTATGTCCGCTCGGATTACCATTAAATCCTGAACCGGAATTTCCTCCGCCGTAACCTGGCCCGGATCCTGAACCACCGCCGGAGCCGTGATCATACCAGAAAGCATTAGAATTCTTGAACTCCTGCATAATGAAACAATCCTTCCAAAGGTGGTTTGCTGGCACCTCCTTCATCCCATGCTTTGGATAGGGCTGGTTCAATAGATAATTTAAGCGGTCTGGGTTAGGGTTAGGCGCTCCACTGCGATTCGGCGGTTTACCCTTGCGTCGCTGACCCTTGTCCTGTGCGTTGGTATTAGCCATGAAGTCCATGTTGCCATCCGCTTTACGCTTGCCTCCGCTACCGTTACCTGTCGAGTGATGTTGCTGACCTTTGGAGTTGCTGTTCTTCTTTCCCTTCACTGTCTTGTCATCATCAGACTTGGGATCCTTGGTACTATCAGAATCAGCATACTTTACCAAGGCAGCCATGAGGGTCCCCATGTCAGTGCAATGGCGCTTCATCCCTCCTAACTTCAGTTTTAGGGGCCCAAATCGGCAATTGCCTTCTAGGGTTATAACCGCGGTGTCAGCGTTGATGCGGTCTGATGAATGCAGAACCTGCGAGACCTGGCGCACCCAATGAGTCGTCGATTCTCCTTCCTCCTGGACACAGGCAGCTAAGTCCACTATCGACATAGGCTGCTTACATGTATCCTTGAAGTTACTGATAAACCGGGCTCGTAATTGGGCCCATGAACTGATAGAATTGGCCGGTAAGCTTTTTAACCAAGTGCGGGCCGTTCCTTCAAGCATCATGGTGAAGTACTTCGCACACGCCGCATCATCCACATCAAGCATCTCCATGGCCATCTCATAGCTCTCCACCCATGTCTCTGGGGGTTGATCTGCCGTGTAATTTGGTACCTTGCGCGGGCCCTTGAAATCCTTGGGCAGGCGCACATTGCGTAAAGCGGGGACAAGGCAAGGCACCCCCAAAGAAGTAGCACCGGGTTCGACCAAGATAGTTGGACGAACCGGCGTAAGCTGTCGAGCCTGATACTGTGCGGCTAACTCGGCCTCCCTGCGCGCTCGGGCCCGGTCCACCACTTCCTGAGCGTTATCAGCACCACCCGCCGGGTTGTTGCTGCGGGGTGCTCCACGTCGTTCATTACTTGACACTGTCGGTTCATCCATACGCCTGCTATAGCTCCGGCTTGGACGAGGGGTCGAGTGGATCCGGTCGCGGCTGTACGAGTATGCTTCCTGTTGGACCAAAGCTGTCCTAAGAAGATCCTTGACCCGTCGCGTCTCTACCTCCTGTGGCGAGTCACCTTCAATTGGAATGGCCTCCAGCCGTGCAGCAGCGGCAACGAGATTGTCCATTGGGTTGGAGTAGTGACCCGGAGGTGTTGAAACAGCCTGAGGTATAACAGTGTTTTGACGAGGCGGATTCATCAGACAGGGCTGAGCCGGCGCGCCGGTCCCCGGAGCTTCCGCCCGGTTTCCCTCCAGCGGATTACTGGTTCCTGCTCCTGGGGTGTTGAAAAGGTCTCTGGCCTCGAAAACCGAAGGCAAATGGGATCGGTACTTCCTCTTCATGACTTCATGCGACGCGTTCTGGTCCAACATGAGCCTGTAGGCTTGTGCGTCTAAAGCGGCCCGCTCTGTGGTCATCCTGGCATTCTCAGCTGCCAGGTCCGCCTTGGCCTGGGTGATCTGTTCCTTCACCTTTGCAATCTCCGCGTTGTGGACTTCCTGATCCGACGGGTTAGCTTCTACCATAAGCACAGCCAATGCATCAAATAGATCTAATAGAACTTGAGCCAGCGGGCGTGCAGAGCTTCCTGCCCCGGCAGCTGTCGCTGCTACTGAACCGGAGGTTATTGGCGCAGCGGTCGAAGAATGAAGCGCTGCTTGTGTGCCGGCCATGAATATTCCAACTCGGTTGGGTAGATCAGAGGGGTCCGGAATACTGTCGCCATCGGAACAGCCCCCAATCCAGCCATCTTATAGCTGATATAGAGATTCGGTTTCTCCGGTTGATGAATCGTCGCCGGAATAAATGACGGTCTCGCCGCGAGATTCCGATCCATCCTCATAACTTCCTCCATGGATGACTCCCATGAAGGCATGCTTGACGGCCGGTTTAACCGAGGCGGATCACGCATGCTGAGCCATTTCGACGAGGTCGATGCAGATGTCCAGCTTAGGGCCCGGTTCACCGATCTTGCCGATGAAAACGTGTATGCCACCAAAGGGGACCCGGTATTCGTACGCAACTGAGCCGGCCTCGGGGCCCCAGCCTGCATCATCGATGTAGAGCTTGCCGCAACGACTCTTAGTCATCCAGCCCACAACGTAGCCCTCGAGTCCTTCAAAGCGGCCCTCCAAGAACTTGAAACCATCGTGCGATAGCCCCACGGTGGGCACCAACTATCGTGGTTTTGTCACGGCAGATGTCCTCATGAAAGGACTTAGTCGTGGAGCCATCGCAATGGGTTAGCTTGAAGGGGTTAAAGCGGACACAGGGACGCAAGAGAGTTTTATACTAGTTCGGCCCCTTCGATGAAGGTAAAAGCCTACGTCTAGTTGTGATGGAATTGATGGGGTTTCGATGACTAGGGAGCAAACAAGCTTCGCCTAAGTCTCGAGTTGTTGTCTGTTGTCCTGCACCGCCACCGGGTCGTCCCCTTATATACACGGGTGACGCCCGTCGGTTCACAGAGTCCCAATACCGGCTCATAGATGTGTCCGGTTTGGTCTCTACTTATTCCGAACTTACAACACAAGTTACATACCAACGCCGGTTTACGGCTACAGGCCTTGAACCGACTATGGGCCTTGAGCCCTCATCTGCCTTCTTGGGCTTTAACATAGTTAACTACTGACGAAGTTAACCCGGCCCAGATAGGCCGGTTTACGCCCAGTAGTGATATCCCCAACAATACCCTCGAAAATATCTACCTGCCTCGAGGGTTTTCTATTTCATAACACATGGTTGTTATCTTTGGACCGTGTGTGATGTTTCTTGTTCCCAATCCCGCATGCATCCCTCGAAAATATCTCCCACCTCAAGGGTTTTTCTGTTTCATAACACACGGTTGTTATCTCCGGACCGAGTGCGATGCAGCATCATCAATATTTTCAATAGCCCCATCATTTGACTCCCGTGTAGTAAAATTTTCAGTACCCGCGTCATTTCCTCAAACACACCCACCGCCCCCTCCACACACACACACACACAAACACCAAAACCTCCTCGGGCGCGCGCACACACGCACACCCCTCCCTCGCTCGAAACCCTAGCAAGGTCCCCGCTGAGGGAGTCCTGGACTAAGGGGTCCTCGGACGTCTGGCCTGTTAGCCATGGGCCGGACTGATGGGCTGTGAAGATGCGAAGACCGAAGACTGCACCCGTGTCCGGATGGGACTCTCCTTGGCATGGAAGGCAAGCTTGGCGACCGAATATGTAGATTCCTTTCCTTTGTAAATGACCTTGTGTAACCCTAGATCCTCCCGATGCCTATATAAACCGGAGGACTTAGTCCGGAGGGGGGAGACTCATTACCATAGCCATACAAGCTAGACCTCTAGGGTTTAGCCATTACGATCTCGAGGTAGATGAACTCTTGTAATACTCGTATTCATCAATATCAATCAAGCAGGACGTAGGGTATTACCTCCATAGAGAGGGCCCGAACCTGGGTAAACATCGTGTCCCCTGTCTCCTGTTACCATCGACCTTAGACGCATAGTTCAGGACCCCCTACCCGAGATCCACCGGTTTTGACACCGACATTGGTGCTTTCATTGAGAGTTCCACTGTGCCGTCATCAAGAGGTTTGATCGCTCCTTCAACCATCTACAACGATGCTGCCGAAGGGGGAGTTTTCCTCCTCGGACAGATCTTCGTGTTCGGCGGCTTCGCTCTGTGGGCCAACTCGGTTGGCCATCTGGAGCAGATCGAAAGCTATGCCCCTGGCCATCAAGTTAGATTTGGGATCATGAACTATGTTGCGGACATCCGTGGAGACTTGATCTTCACCGGATTTGAGGCCGCGGCTACCCCTCCTAGTCACCCCTAGAGGCATGGCCTAAATCTGTCATTGGACTGCACCCAGGAGACAGCTCTCATAACCGCTCTGGCCTGAGATCCAGAGCAAACTGCGCCATCCAAGGACGGGAAGCTCAACCCCACCACGGAGGCCACAGATTCCACGGCGTTGGAGCCGCACATAGACTTGATCTCACACGATAACCGTGCCACCGGAACTCTGGACTCGTTTCCGGCCGTAAGTTCCATGTCAGGACCCCGATTCTAAGTCACACCGATCTAGCCTGTAACACCTCATATCACTTTGCGGCCTCACACATGGTATTCCCATGGGTGTCGCCTTACCATGGCCTGGCACCGTTTGCGCCTTTCTCACATATATGACAGTGTCGCTAGCATCCATATGACAGAGAACCCGGGCCGACATGACTAGTTGTGAACCCAAAGTGGCACTAACTTACGGGGACAGGAATAAATGAGTCACATCGAACATGTCGATCACCAGCGTGTGAATCCGGGCTGTAGCACTGGGCTAACAGGACTCCGGTGAACCGGGCTGTAGCAGGCTAGGCAGGACTCCAGATGTCATCGCGTGACATTTCCCCGAAGGGACAGACACAGGAACGAAGTGAATCACATGCCGGCCAGTCAACTGTTCTGGACCAGTAGTGCTGGGCTAGCAGGACTCCGTTGAACTGGGCTGTAGCGGACTACTATGGCTCATGGAAGCACAAGACTACATTTCCCCATAAGAGAGGCTACCAAGGATAAACAACTAGGTTGTCGGATCCCACACATACCAATCATTTCAATCATACACACAATATGCTCGATATGTGTAAATACAACATGGCATCACAACATAACTCTACGACTCAAGTATTTATTCATTACGCTCTAAAGAGCCAGATATTACAAACATGGGTCTCATGACCCAACATTCAGAGCATACTAGACAAAGCACATGCGGAAGCTTAACATGTCTGAGTACACACATTTACAAATGAAAAAGGCTGAGAAGCCTGACTATCTACCAGATCCTGCCGAGGGCACAAGCTAAACGTCGAAGTCCACACGGAACTACTAGCGAGACTGACGTCTCTCTGCAAAACATAATTTAAGCAAACGTGAGTACAAATGTACCCAGCAAGACTTACATCAGAACTAACTACATATGCATCGGTATCAACAAGGGGGTGGTGGAGTTTAACTGCAGCAAGCCAGCTTTGACTCAGTGGCTAAGCTGAACTACGACTGCAAGCAACTCTTTTGAGGTGGCGCAAACGAGTCCACATATTCACCATATCAATACACCACTATGGATCCGCTACCGTCTCCCTACGAGAATGCCATCCATAGCACTCACGCTTATCTTGTGAATTTTAGAGTATCCACTTTCACTTGTCTATGAACTGTATAGGCAACCAAGTAGTCCTTTACTGCGGACGCGGCTATTCGAATAGATGATGTTAACCCTGCAGGGGTGTACTTCTTCACACATGCTCTCACCACTTACCGCCGTTTACACGACATGTACTCGGCAACATTCAAGCGGAAGCCCAACGAGGGTGTCGGCCACGGCCTACCTAAACACTCAAGTCTCTAGTCCAGGTTTATCGCCTATCCAGGTTCCATCCGCAGGGAGTCCGGCCGAGGTTTCCACATACGGCCCCGAACGATGTGTATAGGGTTCCGAGACACCAAACGGGCGCCCGGCATGCCCGACCATAGTGTATCTACCGCATCATAGCCCACCCCTAGGGTCAGCGCTACGCACGGCCACCAACACATATCCTATGAACACCAGAAACTAGTTGCAACTCCTGGACAGAGGACTAGAGTGGTTACGAAGCCGAGAGGGTCCATTGGTTTTGGGCCCAATGCATGGAAGTAGCTGGTTCTTAAATCACACATACAGATCTCGGTGCTTAAGGACGGTTCCAATGAAACAACCCACCATGTAATCCTACATGGCCTCTCATCGATACCTTTACCAAATCATGTTCAACACACTTGGCTCACACACAGTAGGACATGTTCACAACTTTCCAATTCATCCCCGATGAATCATACCTGACACGACTCTAAGCAATAGCAGGCATGACAAACAAACATGAATGAGTAGGCACATCAGGGCTCAAACAACTCCTACTCATGCTAGTGGGTTTCATCTATTTACTGTGGCAATGACATGTCATGCAGAGGAAAGGGGTTCAACTACCGCAACATGTAATAGTTGAATCATTGTTGTCCTAATGCAGTAAAAGAGAGTAGGAGCGAGAGAGTGGGATTGTATCGGAATGAACAAGGGGTTTTTGCTTTCCTGGCACTTCTGAAGATATTATAGCTCTTCATCGGTGTCATCGAACTCATCGTCGAAACCATGTCTATCGAGAGGGGACAACTTCCGGCAATAAAGAAGGAAACACAATCAATGAAATGCATAGTATGATGCATGATCATGACATGGCAAAATGATTATGTTGGGCTAATGCAACTAAAACCAGATGGGTTTGAGTTATTTCGATCTCAAGGTTCAAGTTCAAATTCAAACTATGACTTTATAAAGTGCATTATCATGTTTTGATATAACAGTAGGTTTAAGTTGCCTAAACATCCATGATACTAGTGCAGATGGATAGATTGGATTTTTCTAATCATTTTTCATATATGATTTATTTCATTCTGAGCTATGGTTGATTTTATATGATTTTTAGAAGTTTAAAACATTTTATGGAATTTCCTGTGAAAGAATAAATCCAGAAAAAGAGTTATTGCGTCAGCTTGACGTCAGGGTGATGTCAGCCGGTCAAAGGCATCGACCAGGTCAAACCTGACCAGTGGGACCCACTGGCCAGTGACTCAGTCCACTAACTGAGTTAGTTCGTGCTAAACTAACCCTAACTAGGCTGTTAGCAGGGCGGGGCCCACATGTCTGTGACTTGTTTAGTTAACTAAATTCGTTAGCTCTAATTAATCTAGAGTTAACTAATCAGGGGCTTGGGCCCACATGTCAGGGGAGGTCAAACCAGTGGTCAAACCCCGATCAAACGAGTCAAACCCGCCGGCGACTCAACGCCGGTGAGGCCAGACACGGCGGGGCACCTTGGATTTCAACTATAGGGCACCGTTCGAGGCGCCGTTGGGCTCTACGGCTGCGGAATGACGAGGCGCGTTGGGTGGTTGCCGTGGGCGGTGCCGGGGCGGACTACGGCGGCGACGGCAAAGACGACAGCGGCGGCCGGAGCACGGCTATGCACGGGCGGGGTGCTGCAGCTCGAGGCGAGCGAACGGAGGTGCTAGGCAGCACCTAATGGGCAGCAGGAGCACGCCGGAGCAACTAGTAGGAGCAGAGGGGCTCAGGGGCACAGAGCTCACAGGCCATGGCGGACAGCGGCTTCGGGTGCTCGCGGGGCAACGGCTACGGGGCGTGCGCGAAGAAAAAGGCGGAGGGGAGCGGTTCAGTGGCTCACGGTGAGTCTTCCGGTGCAGACGGCGGGGCCGGGGAGGTGTCGGAGCGAGCGGGGCGGCGAGGCGGATCTCCGGTGACCCGAGGAGGATGAAGGGGTCGGGGACGGTGCTTCGAGGCGTCCAACGCCGCGTGGCTCAGCGGAGAGGACTAGGGCGACGAGGCGAATCTTCTGGACTACTCAAGGGGACGAGTGAGGGCCGATGGCCACGGTGGTGCTAGTCGGCAGCGGCGGCCGCGTTCGGTGAGGTGGGGAACGACGAGGGAGGGGTGGGGGGAAAGAGACGAGCGGGTCGGCGCGATCCGGATGACAGTGACGAGGTGTTTCGCGGCGTCGTGCTGGCCTCGGGCGGCCAGGCAGGTAGGTGGCATGGCGCGCAGGGAGCGAGCGCGTCTCGGGCACGTGCCCTGTCCACTGGCACCAGGAGGATGACGACTGGCGCTGGGCCAGTGGGCCGCACAGTAGCGGACTGCACAGGTGAGACCAGGTACTTTCTCTGTCTCCTTTATTTCTGCTTTTCTATTTAGTTTTCTCAGTTTTGATTTAGTTTGAAAACTAAACCATTTATATAAATTCTGAGATTATTTGTGGGAGCTCTCTCCAATATACCAGCGATCCACAATTACTTTCAAAATATTTGGAGCTATAAAATTAGTTATAGATTTTATTTGCTCCAACTCAAATACAATATGAATTAATTCAAAAACCCATAAATGGCCAAGAAATATGCTCATCATTTTTGGCAGAGGTTTTCACCTTTATCATAAATCATGAACATTTTCAAAGGGCATTTTGGGGTCTTTGAAAATATTTTTATTTTTATCCTAGTTGCATTTCATTTGGTGCTAGGGTTTAACAATCCCCAATTCAAATTCAAAAGAATTTAAACATGATGTAACACCTGACTAGCTAGCTCAGAGCATACCAGAACTAGGGAAGTGACAACTCACCCCCACTAAGCAAGAATCTCGTCCAGAGATTAAACGTAGGGTAAGATGGAAGGGAAACGCAAACTAACACAATCTTCATGATCCAGGTGGCACTTCATAAGAACGTTGATTCGATCACCATCATTGTCTCGATGTCTTGCCCCGAGAACTCCAACTAACATGACAATGAGAGGAAAGAGAAAACTCTAGAAGGATCGATCTTATCGAAGATCGAACAACTCAGGATTAACTCACGGAATGAGACAAAGATACATCTCACGAGCTAAGACTCGAAGCACACATCAGGAGTGATGGAAAGATGTAGATGACAAGGTTCTACTGGTAGGCAAAAATCCCACGCTGAAGAGGGTGGGGCAAGATCTCAAGATAGCGATGAAATAATCGCCATGATTCCATAATGGGGCACGTTAGGGAAGGTGACTCGTAGAATTATTCCCTTAAGTGGCAAAAAGAATTACTTTTGATCCATAGGTCATTGAAACTCTCCATACCAGCCTGAGGCAATTCATAATGGATCGTTTAAAGGAGTTCAAAAGAATGACATACTCGGGCTAGAATGGATGATGTGATCTACCTTGTTGAAGACAATGCAAGGGATGATTTTGCTTGCGTTCTCTCAAGAACTTGAGCATTTCCATATTCATCAAGGTTCTACCAACATCCATTCGAGGATCCTGGCAACACCTCTTACTACCTTGACGAATAGTGATGGACAATGCAGATGCATAGAAAGACAACCCTTTCTCAGATTTCACCTTAGCGAGGCCAAGGGAACAAAATCTGGATGATCGACCAAGAGATATTTAGCACTCCGCTTCTAATGTTCTCCTTGATGTACTGGTTACCAGGGTCATGCTTTAAAGCATCAACATAGCCATCAAGTAGTGGTCGGACTTCGGAATACAAAGGATCCATAAGGAACAACTTCTGGAGTAAATCCTACTAAATCCTTATGGGGAGGTGGCCAACTTCTTCAATCAAGATACTACAATATTAGGTCTTCCGACTGGGTGTGTCAGCCATGACATCCTCTTTACCGGGTTACACAGAGACCAATATTACAGTTCTTGGGAAAACATTCCAACCATCATATTTGCCTGAGATTCAGATCTGGTTGGTGTCAGGATATTCCAGACTCATCGAGTCTAGAAAGAAAAATGATAGTTTGCAACACAAATCGACGAAACGACGTTGCGAGGTTCTCGGGAAATGGACTACGGTAGTAAGCTCCAAAATAGGAGATGGTTTTGTGTAACGCCCTCGATGCGGCTATATCTCCCACGTGTCGAAGCACGACTTAGAGGCATAACCGCATTGAAAGCAATGTCGCCAGTGAGGTAATCTTCACACAACCCATGTAATACATAAGGGAAAGAGATACATAGTTGGCTTACAATCGCCACTTCACACAATTACAAGAATAAAGCATTACAACATCCAAATACAATCAAGGTCTGTCTACGGAACCAAAATAAAAGAAGAACCCCAAATGCGACAAAGGTCCCCGATCGACCCCAACTAGGCTCCACTACTGATCAACTAGAACGAAACAACACAAAGGACAAGATCTTCAAAGAGCTCCTCCTTGAGCTTGGTTGCTTCATCTGCACGTACTCATCGGCACCTCCAAACTGGTTTTGGAAGTATCTGTGAGCCACGGGGACTCAGCAATCTCACACCCTCGCGATCAAGACTATTTAAGCTTATGGGTAAGGTAAAGGTATGAGGTGGAGCTGCAGCAAGCGACTAGCATATATGGTGGCTAACATACGCAAATGAGAGCGAGAAGAGAAGGCAAAGTACGATCATGAAACTATGATCAAGAAGTGACCTACGTCAAACATTACTCCAACACCGTGTTCACTTCCCAGACTCCGCCGGAAAGAGACCATCACGGTAACACACGCGGTTGATGTATTTTAATTAAGGTCAACTTCGGGTTTTCTACAACCAGACATTAACAAATTCCCATCTGCCCATAACCGCGGGCACGGCTTTCGAAAGTTCAAATCCCTGTAGGGGTGTCCCACCTTAGCCCATAACAAGCTCTCACGGTCAACGAAGGATATTCCTTCTAGCGGGAAGACCCGATCAGACTCGGAATCCCGGTTACAAGACATTTCAACAAGGTAAAACTAAACCAGCAACACCGCCCGAATGTGCTGACAAATCCCGATAGGAGCTGCACATATCTCTTTCTCAGGGCACACTCAGATTGTCCTAGGTATGGGTAGGCCAGCCCAGAGTTACCCCTGGTCGCCACCGGCAGCTGACAGGTTGGACCAACACTTAGAGGAGCACTGGCCCTGGGGGGTTAAAATAAAGATGACCCTTGAGTCTGCAAAACCCAAGGGAAAGAAAAGGCTAGGTGGCAAATGGTAAAACCAATGTTGGGCATTGCTGGAGGAGTTTTACTCAAGGTGAACTGTCAAGGGGTTCCCATTATAACCCAACCGCGTAAGGAACGCAAAATCCGGGAACATAACACCGATATGATGGAAACTAGGGCGGCAAGAGTGGAACAAAACACTAGGCATGAGGCCGAGCCTTCCACCCTTTACCAAGTGTATAGATGCATTAATTAAATAAGAGATATTGTGATATCCCAACAAGTAAACATGTTCTAACAAGGAACAACATCTCCATGTTCCAACAAGGAACAAACTTCAATCTTCACCTCCAAACTAACAACGCTATAAGAGGGGCTGAGCAAAGCGGTAACATAGCCAAACAATGGTTTGCTAGGACAAGGTGGGTTAGAGGCTTGGTTCAACAATATGGGAGGCATGATAAGCAAGTGGTAGGTATCGCAGCATAGGCATAGCAAAAGAGCGAGCAACTAGCAAGCAAAGATAGAAGTGATTTTGAGGGTATGGTCATCTTGCCTGAGATCCCGCAAGGAAGAAGAACGAGTCCATGAAGAAGACAAACAGACGTAGTCAAACTGGTCCTCACAAACCCGACGTTACCGGAACCAACCTGAAGAAGCAAACATCGGAAAGAAGCACACAACATAGTAAACAACCAACACATGAACATGGTATGATATTCGAGATGCGGTATGTGATGCATTTGCATGATTTGACAAGGAATGATTGAACCTGGCCTCAACTTGGAAATCCAAGTGTTCCACTGGAAAGGTGAGGTGAGTTCGGTTGAAATCGATATAAAGTTCGCCGGAATCGGATGCATGGTTTGGAAATGGCAAACAAAACAAATATGGCACCGGTCTGCGATAAACAACAAGTAGCCATCTAAATGCAATAAGTTAAACATGCTACAACACTCAAACATGGCAAAAAAATACATGGCAGGGATCCACTCGTAATGCTTGACAAAAGATGAACATTGAGCTTCGGCCAAATAATCCATGAACAGATTCAAACAAGCATGGCAAAAGTGCAATTGATAAACAAGTTTCAGACTTAGTGAAATTAACACAAGCCTGGAATTTCAGATCAGGTAGCACACTTTGGAGCATGAAAACTATATGCTACAGGAACTTAACATGGCAAAGCAAGGCATGGCATGGAGCTACTCAAAGAGCTTAAAAAAGTCCCTTAGTGACCTTGAGCCAAAAGGGATCAGAAAATACATTTGCAAGCATGTGAACATGGCAAAAACATAATCAGATCTCAGACTTAGAGAAAAACTGGAACATGCAAATCAGATACCAAGTAGGCATGTTCACGAGCTCGATGCACTCGCTACAGAGCAAGGCATGACAATCTAAGCATACATCCATCAAGAATACACATAATAAAAGCTAGACATGGCAAGAACAATAACATGGCATGCACGGATCAACAACAACTTCCTCGGCAAAATTGCTAACAAGTAGACAACCTGCCAGGATTCACGAAATAGCAAAAGTAGAGCTCGATTGACTCAAGCTAGGGTGCTCCATAAATGCAAACAAATACACGGATGGATAGAGCACCACAAGGTTAAGAAAACATCCTTACTGATCATCCTCAAAAGAGGCACGGATCACTAGGAAACAACATGAACATATGGCTTATTGATAAAAACAGATTAAGGACTGTGAAATTCTAAGTCCCTGAAATCAGCATTAACGAATGCACTACTTTGCAAGCTTGTGCTAGTCACCACACATATCACACAAATACATGGATAGCACCTCTGGAAAGATGGCATGACATATAACAAAACTCATGTAGAACTCAGGAGCATATCATGCACACATTAATCATGGAAAAAATGACAAATAGCTATTTGGTGCAGCAGATCTGACAATTAACTCAAATAGCACTCTTCCAACAGCATTTCGTGTATCAAGATGAGCTCAAATGAAAATGATGCAATGAGATGAAATGATGTGCTCTCTGAGACGAACATTTCGATATGCTACACGCCCAAAACGGATTTACGGATGCAAAGTTACGACATGATGAACATGGGCATATGAATCTGGAAACTTCGGGGACTTAGTGGAATTTCAACCTCTCTGAGAAAGTCAACGGGACGGAGCAGTGCGGGACAGCTCGGTGCAGATCTGAGACGGGCATTTGGATGCCGGAACTGGTGGATCTCATCCACCCGGGTGGATCTCGCCAGAGAATGGCCGGAGTTGGCGGGGGTGGCCGGATCTGAGGCGAGGACGAGCTCCGGTGGCCGGAGCTGGAGCAACCGCGGCGCGGGGAGGCCATGGCAGTGGGCGGCGCGGCGGGGAACGGCGGTTGGAGGCGCGCCGGGCTTCAGCGGCGGCGGAGCACGCCGGGCGGCGCGGCCGGGGCAGGCGCCAGCGGGAAGGAGCGGTGGCGGCGGAGAAACGGCCGTGCGGCGAGCGGGCGCCGGCGAACTTGCGCGGCGGAGGCGGTTGCCGGTCAGCGAGACGGCGAGGTCCCGAGGCGGCGGGGACAACCCGGCGCGGGGTGGCAACCGGATGGGCCGGGCAGGCCCGCGATGGGCTCCGGCGGGCCCGCGGCGAAGTGGGGCGGCGCGGCGCTCCGGTGGCGTTTGCTGGTTGGATGCGGCGGTTGGGGCAGGTGACATGGCGACGCGCCACAGGTCGGAGCGATGTGGCGGTGGCGGCGGACACGTCCAGCGGCGGGACGGACATGTCCGGTGGCGCGAGGAGGAAGACGCTAGGGTTTCATCCGCGAATTTTGGAAGGGTTGCACATATTTATAGGTAGAGGGAGCTAGGAGAGTCCAAATGAGGTGCGGTTTTCGGCCACGCGATCGTGATTGAACGACCGAGATGCTGGAGAGGGCTTTGGTAGGTTTTGAGCCACTTTGGAAGGGTGTTGGGCTGCAACACACACGAGGCCTTATCGGTCCCTCGGTTAACCGTTGGAGTATCAAACTAAGTTCAAATGATACGAAACTTGATAGGCGGTCTACCGGTAGTAAACCAAGGCCGCTTGGCCAGTCTCGGTCCAATCCGGAAATGTTTAACCCCCATACACGAAAGGAAGGTAGAAATGACCACCGGAGGAGATAGAAGCACCGGAATGCAAAACGGACAACAGGGAAAATGCTCGGATGCATGAGACGAACACGTATGCAAATGCAATGCACATGATGACATGATATGCAATGCATGACACGCAAGCAATGACAATGCAACAACAGCGAATAACTGGAGGACACCTGGCACAACGGTCTCGTGGCGTTATAACACTCCACCACTACGAGAGGATCTCGTCCCAAGATCTAGAATGGCACCGGAGGGAATACGGAAGAGATAAAGAAGAGGTAAAACTAAGTTGCTTCTTTGACAAACGGGTGAAACCAAAGAACCTTGAGAGGTTGAACAGATTCGAGAAAAGAATACAACGAAGGTGAACCAAGTCGAAAACACTCCGTTAGAAAAGAGGGACAAAGAACATTGCGAAAAAAACCTTGAGATTGAAGGGCAAGATATATATTGAAACCACTCCGGTTAAAACAAGATAGAGAAGGATTTAGAATGATATAATTTGGACAGCATTCCGACTGTAAATGGAAGGAATTAAACATGAATTTGACAAGATGATGGGATACTTGATGAAAACAACAATACACTGCCTCCGGAACTATTGAAAGAATGGCACAAAGGGTAAGAACGATTTCAGGCGGCACTCCGGTTGAGAAGGGAGGCAAAACTTGACAGGATGGGAAGAACTCAAAAAGCGGGCACAACACTCCGGTTAAAAGGATAAGGACGAAAAGAACACGATCCTGACAAAGCAAGAAGATGGGTTGGAGAGAGCAACATCACAATGCCTCCGGAACGAAGGGAAACAAGATCTTAAGAGAGCACGGCTACCACAAATGTTAGAACGGAGTTGTTGGAAAACCAACAACGAAAAGAATAAGCTTGATATGGTCTTATGGAATACATCTCAAATCATGAGGTGACCACCTGCCACTCACTGGAAAAGAATTGGATTGATATGAACGAGGAGACGAGAAACTTATTTCACCGGGAGGATAAATGAAGAACTTGGGTCCTTTATAAGCACCATAGATAGCAACAAACCTTAGGGAAGGCTTTTGGTGAAATATAACCCAAGATAATTCCAATGAATAGGTTGATGGATTTAAAATATCTCATACTTGATAACTTGTGAATCATGGAACACAAAGGAAAATTCTCAGGAATGACATAACACCACCTCCAATAATACGGAAGAAAGAATTGCTCTCTGGATAGCAAGATGAAGAAAACTTGAGCTTCTTAGAAAAGAATGTCGATGAACACTTAGAGAAGTAAATAAATCCTAGAAGAACCATCATGTAGAACCTCCATGAAGAACTCCGTTAAACAAAAGAATGATCAAACGGAAACAAAGGGTAGTTGAAAACAGAACGTGGAACCTTGTAAAGATTTAGATAGATATCCGTGATAACATAATTGCGAGAGCTTGGAACTCCTGGAAAGAAAAGATAAAGCATCTCGAACTAAGAATATGATATGATGAACCACTCCGGAAAAAGGAATTAATCACTTGGATGGAACAAGAATAAGAATTATGTTATGCGTATCCTTCACCAATTTAATTGCTGACAAGCAACGGATTTGACATACTACTTATCCTCGTAGAAAGATTAAGATAGATATAGCGCAAACTTGAGAAGGTCTTCAACGTACCACTGGTAGAATTGAAACCATGAACGAATTGATACGGAAGAGAAATGTTGAACGAACCACCCTAAGAATTGGTTAAGAACGAAGAGAAGATAAAGAAACACCGAGAAGAATTAGCAAATAAACGAAGATGCCTGAGAGAATTTAGATCCAAGAGAACGAAGAGATTATGAGCTGATTAGAGAATCCTTGATTTAGACATCGGTATGATTTAGAGTATGAGAGTTGAAAGCTGGAATGAATAAATCTTAGATGATGGGCTCCGGATAATCAAACTGAAAAGACTTCTGAATTACGCCGGATGGGTGAAAAGAAATCTCACAATCGAAAATAATTATGAGAGGATGGCAACAAGCTAGGATCACGAATCTTGAAGAGAATGGAGCAAGATATGGAGGAAAAATTCTTCTTCAGTCTTCAAATGTAGGGAATGACGATGAGAAACACCACCAAATTGTTGAGATCTCCGGGATTAAAATTGGAAAGGTTGAACCAACGATGAAAGAATTTGAAAGATCAAGGAGAAAGGCATTTGACTGATCATAACTCATTCTTATGTCAAACTTGGAAAAGAATTTGAGAGTAACGTCAGGAAAATAAGAAGAGTCAGGTAAGATCTTGGAAAAAGAGAGAAAGGCATTTGACTGATCATAACTCATTCTTATGTCAAACTTGGAAAAGAATTTGAGAGTAACGTCGGGAAAATAAGAAGAGTCAGGTAAGATCTTGGAAAAAGACCTGTGGGTTAGGGCCCACTCAAAGAAACACCGTAGAAATGATTACTCGAAAGAGAGATTGCACCCGTTGAATTAAAAGACTTGAATGAGAGAACGTCCTCGAAGATATTGAACAACTGCAGAGTGGAAACACGAATCTTCGAGATATCTTGAGCACTCCGGAACATTGAGTAGTGAGAAGTGGATGATTAAGAGGTGCACCGGCAAGAGAAAGCATTAGAAATGAGGGGAAAACGGATATGATCAACACCAAAAGGTTGATTTGAAACCGCCGGAGAAGAGAAGAAACAAAGAATGATAACTTGAAGCTCCGTTAGGATCTTCATGAGAATCACCGGATAAATATATTGACGGAAAAGGATGGAGAGACTTCACAAGAATAAAAGGATACTTGATAAAGAAATCTTAGTCCTTCAAGAAAAAGGGTGGGTGGGCGGGAAAACAAAGGCAAGCTTGGGGCGGATGAAATGAACACCGTTGAAAAGAATTGATAATTGATCTTGCGGATGTTGAAAACGATCGGATTCACTTGAAGAGAAACACGCCGGTTGAAAAAGGATTGACATGGCAATCTCGATTATCATGAAGGATTAGTGTTCACATCGGAGTATGAGACCACCGCTTAGGGAAGGTATGGAATCAACATTTGACTTCGAAGCAACTCGAATACCACAACTCAAAACAAAAACAAGGATTGGCTTGTAGAATAAGCCAGAACAAACATATGATAGAGATTTCGTCCGAAGTTTTTATGGTGGGGCCTATATGGGCTTGATCGTACAGCACCATCATGTACAAGGCAGTGCACATGACATACGAAGAGTCCCCGAGTCGGCATAGCCAAGGACTCTTTAAGACACAACGAGACCACTGTAAAACCAACCGTGAATAGGCGGACCACTAGACGTCGAACCCCAATTTCATATCATATATCCATCGGAAAGATATCCTAAGAGCTACTTGAATTCCCACTTATAAACTCCCAAAATTTTCCCAGTTATGCAATCAGGTGTTGAGGATACAGGGGAAGCATAATATCTCACCCAAAACTAACAAATCCTACATCCAGCTGTATCCATCCTTCAACACATAACCAAGAAACCTTCGGAAATCATCTACCTCAACCTTCGAAAAGCATCCGTTATACGAGTTATGGCAATACTCCCGAACTCCCGCCCTAGTACTGGGTGGCGTCGAGGTTATCTCACCAACAACTGCATAAAAGAGATTTTTGATGTCGGCGAACTAAACTCAGGTATTCCAGAACTGCAACGATAAAATTGTGACGACAACACCTCAGAGCTCAACTCCCCGGGACACTGCCACAACCCCTAAATGACAAGAGGCACCAAGAACAATGTTCTCGTCACAAATCCATCGGAACGATTCCAAGATACTCGCGTGATCCTAAACAAATCTTTAGTGAAATTTGAGAAAAGAAGAGTCAAAATTCTACGTCAGGATGCCTTACCAGAGCGATGAAGGGACTGGGGAGTAAAAAGCATTCCTAAACTCTCCGATATATAATTCCTAATGACTCAAAACATTTTTCTAGACTCAACTCATCCGCTAATTCGATCAAGCAATGGGGCTCCTAAGGTCGGGGAAGGCTCTGATACCAACTTGTAACGCCCTCGATGCGGCTATATCTCCCACGTGTCGAAGCATGACTTAGAGGCATAACCGCATTGAAAGCAATGTCGCCAGTGAGGTAATCTTCACACAACCCATGTAATACATAAGGGAAAGAGATACATAGTTGGCTTACAATCGCCACTTCACGCAATTACATGAATAAAGCATTACAACATCCAAATACAATCAAGGTCCGTCTACGGAACCAAAATAAAAGAAGAACCCCAAATGCGACAAAGGTCCCCGATCGACCCCAACTGGGCTCCACTACTGATCAACTAGAATGAAACAACACAAAGGACAAGATCTTCAAAGAGCTCCTCCTTGAGCTTGGTTGCGTCATCTGCACGGACTCATCGGCACCTGCAAACTGGTTTTGGAAGTATCTGTGAGCCACGGGGACTCATCAATCTCACGCCCTCGCGATCAAGACTATTTAAGCTTATGGGTAAGGTAAAGGTATGAGGTGGAGCTGCAGCAAGCGACTAGCATATATGGTGGCTAACATACGAAAATGAGAGCGAGAAGAGAAGGCAAAGTACGATCGTGAAACTATGATCAAGAAGTGATCCTAGAACAACCTACGTCAAACATTACTCCAACACCGTGTTCACTTCCCGGACTCCGCCGGAAAGAGACCATCATGGTAACACACGCGGTTGATGTATTTTAATTAAGGTCAACTTCAAGTTTTGTACAACCGGACATTAACAAATTCCCATCTGCCCATAACCGCGGGCACGGCTTTCGAAAGTTCAAATCCCTGCAGGAGTGTCCCAACTTAGCCCATAACAAGCTCTCACAGTCAATGAAGGATATTCCTTCTAGCGGGAAGACCCGATCAGACTCGGAATCCTGGTTACAAGACATTTCGACAAGGTAAAACTAAACCAGCAACACCGCCCGAATGTGCCGACAAATCCCGATAGGAGCTGCACATATCTCTTTCTCAGGGCACACTCATATTGTCTTAGGTACGGGTAGGCCAGCCCAGAGTTGCCCCTGGTCGCCACCGGCAGCTGACTGGTTGGACCAACACTCAGAGGAGCACTGGCCTGGGGGGTTAAAATAAAGATGACCCTTGAGTCTGCAGAACCCAAGGGAAAGAAAAGGCTAGGTGGCAAATGGTAAAACCAATGTTGGGCATTGCTGGAGGAGTTTTACTCAAGGCAAACTATCAAGGGGTTTCCATTATAACCCAACCCCATAAGGAACGCAAAATCCGGGAACATAACACCGATATGACGGAAACTAGGGCGGCAAGAGTGGAACAAAACACCAGGCATAAGGCCGAGCCTTCCACCCTTTACCAAGTGTATAGATGCATTAATTAAATAAGAGATATTGTGATATCCCAACAAGTAAACATGTTCCAACAAGGAACAACATCTCCATGTTCCAACAAGGAACAAACTTCAATCTTCACCTGCAAACTAACAACGCTATAAGAGGGGCTAAGCAAAGCGGTAACATAGACAAACAATGGTTTGCTAGGACAAGGTGGGTTAGAGGCTTGGTTCAACAATATGGGAGGCATGATAAGCAAGTGTTAGGTATCACAGCATAGGCATAGCAAAAGAGCGAGCAACTAGCAAGCAAAGATAGAAGTGATTTCGAGGGTATGGTCATCTTGCCTGAGATCCCGCAAGGAAGAAGAATGAGTCCATGAAGAAGACAAACGGACGTAGTCGAACGGGTCCACACAAACGCGACGTTACCAGAACCAACCTGAAGAAGCAAACACCGGAAAGAAGCACACAACATAGTAAACAACCAACACATGAACATGGTTTGATATGCGAGATGCGGTATGTGATGCATATGCATGATTTGACAAGGAATGATTGAACCTGGCCTCAACTTGGAAATCCAAGTGTGCCACTGGAAAGGTGAGGTGAGTTCGGTTGAAATCGATATAAAGTTCGCCGGAATCGGATGCACGGTTTGGAAATGGCAAACAAAACAAATATGGCACCGGTCTGCGATAAACAGCAAGTAGCCATCTAAATGCAATAAGTTAAACATGCTACAGCACTCAAACATAGCAAAAAAATACATGGCAGGGATCCACTCGTAATGCTTGACAATAGATGAACACTGAGCTTCGGCCAAATAATCCATTAACAGATTCAAACAAGCATGGCAAAAGTGCAATTGATAAACAAGTTTCAGACTTAGTGAAATTAACACAAGCCTGGAATTTCAGATCAGGTAGCACACTTTGGAGCATGAAAACTATATGCTACAGGAACTTAACATGGCAAAGCAAGGCATGGCATGGAGCTACTCAAAGAGCTTAAAAAAGTCCCTTAGTGACCTTGAGCCAAAAGGGATCAGAAAATACATTTGCAAGCGTGTGAACATGGCAAAAACATAATCAGATCTCAGACTTAGAGAAAAACTGGAACATGCAAATCAGATACCAAGTAGGCATGTTCACGAGCTCGATGCACTCTCTACAGAGCAAGGCATGACAATCTAAGCATACATCCATCAAGAATACACATAATAAAAGCTAGACATGGCAAGAACAATAACATGGCATGCACGGATCAACAACAACTTCCTCGGCAAAATTGCTAACAAGTAGACAACCTGCCAGGATTCACGAAATAGCAAAAGTAGAGCTCGATTGACTCAAGCTAGGGTGCTCCATAAATGCAAACAAAGACACGGATGGATAGAGCACCACAAGGTTAAGAAAACATCCTTACTGATCATCCTCAAAAGAGGCACGGATCACTAGGAAACAACATGATCATATGGCTTATTGATAAAAACAGATTAAGGACTTAGTGAAATTCTAAGTCCCTGAAATCAGCATTAACGAATGCACTACTTTGCAAGCTTGTGCTAGTCACCACACATATCACAAAAATACATGGATAGCACCTCTGGAAAGATGGCATGGCATATAACAAAACTCATGTAGAACTCAGGAGCATATCATGCACACATCAATCATGGCAAAAATGACAAATAGCTATTTGGTGCAGCAGATCTGACAATTAACTCAAATAGCACTCTTCCAACAGCATTTCGGGTATCCAGATGAGCTCAAATAAAAATGATGCAATGAGATGAAATGATGTGCTCTCTGGGACAAACATTTCGTTATGCTACACGCACAAAACGGATCTACGGATGCAAAGTTACGACATGATGAATATGGGCATATGAATCTGGAAACTTCGGGGACTTAGTGGAATTTCAACCTCTCTGAGAAAGTCAACGGGACGGAGCGGTGCGGGACGGCTCGGTGCAGATCTGATACGGGCATTTGGATGCCGGAACTGGTGGATCTCATCCACCCGGGCGGATCTCGCCGGAGAATGGCCGGAGTTGGCGGGGGTGGTCGGATCTGAGGCGAGGACGAGCTCCGGTGGCCGGAGCTGGTGCAATCGCGGCGCGGGGAGGCCCTGGCAGCGGGCGGCGCGGCGGGGAACGGTGGCTGGAGGCGCGTCGGGCTTCGGTGGTGGCGGAGCACGCCGGGCGGCGCGGCCGGGGCAGGCGCCGCCGGCGGGAAGGAGCGATGGCGGCGGAGAAACGGCCGGGCGGCGAGCGGGCGGCGGCGAACTCGCGCGGCGGCGGCGGTTGCCGGTCGGCGGGCGGGCGCCGGCGAACTCGCGCGGCAGTGGCGGTTGCCGGTCGGCGAGGCGGCGAGGTCCCGAGGCGGCGGGGACGACCCGGCGCGGGGCGGTGACCGGATGGGCCGGGCGGGCCCGCGATGGGCTCCGACAGGCCCGTAGCGAAGTGGGGTGGCGCGGCGCTGAGGTGGCGGTTGCTGGTTGGATGCAGCGGTTGGGGCAGGTGACGTGGCGGCGCGCCATAGGTCGGAGCAGTGTGGCAGCGGCGGCGGACACGTCCAGCGGCGGGATGGACATGTCCGGTGGCGCGAGGAGGAAGACGCTAGGCTTTCATCCGCGAATTTTGGAAGGGTTGCACATATTTATAGGTAGAGGGAGCTAGGAGAGTCCAAATGAGGTGCGGTTTTTGGCCACGCGATCGTGATCGAACGACTGAGATGATGGAGAGGGTTTTGGTGGGTTTTGAGCCACTTTGGAAGGGTGTGTTGGGGAACATAGTAATTTCAAAAAAATTCCTACGCACACGCAAGATCGTGGTGATGCATAGCAATGAGAGGGGAGAGTGTGATCTACGTACCCTTGTAGACCGACAGCGGAAGCGTTATGACAACGCGGTTGATGTAGTCGTACGTCTTCAAGGCCCGACCGATCAAGCACCGAAACTATGGCACCTCCGAGTTTTAGCACACGTTCAGCTCGATGACGATCCCCGGACTCCGATCCAGCAAAGTGTCGGGGAAGAGTTCCGTCAGCACGACGGCATGGTGACGATCTTGATGTTCTACCGTCGCAGGGCTTCACCTAATCACCGCTACAATATTATTGAGGATTATGGTGGAAGGAGGCACCGCACACGGCTAAGAAAACGATCACGTGGATCAACTTGTGTGTCTAGGGGTGCCCCCTGCCCCCATATATAAAGGAGCAAGGGGAGGAGGTCGGCCGGCCCTATAGGCGCGCCAAGGAGGAGTCCTCCTCCTAGTAGGAGTAGGACTCCTACTAGGAGGGGGAAGGAAGTGGGGAGGGAGAAGGAAAGGGGGGCGCCGCCCCCCCCTCTCCTAGTCCAATTCGGACCAGGGGGGAGGAGGCGCGCGGCCCACCCTGGCTGCCCTTCTCTTTCTCCACTAAGGCCCATATGGCCCATTACTTCTCCCGGGGGGGTTCCGGTAACCCTCCGGTACTCCGGTTTTCTCCGAAATCACCCGGAACACTTCCGGTGTCCGAATATAGTCGTCCAATATATCAATCTTTATGTCTCGACCATTTCGAGACTCCTCGTTATGTCCGTGATCACATCCGGGACTCCGAACTAACTTCGGTACATCAAAACTCATAAACTCATAATATATCTGTCATCGAAACCTTAAGCGTGCGGACCCTACGGGTTCGAGAACAATGTAGACATGACCGAGACATGTCTCCGGTCAATAACCAATAGCGGAACCTGGATGCTCATATTGGCTCCTACATATTCTACGAAGATCTTTATCGGTCAGACCGCATAACAACATACGTTGTTCCCTTTGTCATCGGTATGTTACTTGCCCGAGATTCGATCGTCGGTATCTCAATACCTAGTTCAATCTCGTTACCAGCAAGTCTCTTTACTCGTTTTGTAATACATCATCTCGCAACTAACTCATTAGTTGCAATGCTTGCAAGGCTTATGTGATGTGCATTACCGAGAAGGCCCAGAGATACCTCTCCGACAATCGGAGTGACAAGTCCTAATCTCGAAATACGCCAACCCAACATTTACCTTTGGAGACACCTGTAGAGCTCCTTTATAATCACCCAGTTACGTTGTGACGTTTGGTAGAACACAAAGTGTTCTCCGACAAACGGGAGTTGCATAATCTCATAGTCATAGGAACATGTATAAGTCATGAAGAAAGCAATAGCAACATATTAAACGATCGGGTGCTAAGCTAATGGACTGGGTCATGTCAATCACATCATTCTCCTAATAATGTGATCCCTTTAATCAAATGACAACACATGTCTATGGTTAGGAAACATAACCATCTTTGATTAATGAGCTAGTCAAGTAGAGGCATACTAGTGAAGTTTAGTTTGTCTATGTATTCACACAAGTATTATGTTTCCGGATAATACAATTCTAGCATGAATAATAAACATTTATCATGATATAAGGAAATAAAATAATAACATTATTATTGCCTCTAGGGCATATTTCCTTCAGTCTCCCACTTGCACTAGAGTCAATAATCTAGATTACACGGTAATGATTCTAACACCCATGGAGCTTTGGTGCTGATCATGTTTTGCTCGTGGAAGAGGCTTAGTCAACGGGTCTGCAACATTCAGATCCGTATGTATCTTGCAAATCTCTATGTCTCCCACCTGGACTAGATCCCGGATGGAATTGAAGCGTCTCTTGATGTGCTTGGTTCTCTTGTGAAATCTGGATTCCTTTGCCAAGGCAATTGCACCAGTATTGTCACAAAAGATTTTCATTGGACCCGATGCACTAGGTATGACACCTAGATCAGATATGAACTCCTTCATCCAGCTCCTTCGTTTGCTGCTTCCGAAGCAGCTATGTACTCCGCTTCACATGTAGATCCCGCCACAATGCTTTGTTTAGAACTGCACCAACTGACAGCTCCACCGTTTAATGTAAACACGTATCCGGTTTGCGATTTAGAATCGTCCGGATCAGTGTCAAAGCTTGCATCAACGTAACCATTTACTATGAGCTCGTTGTCACCTCCATATATGAGAAACATATCCTTAGTCCTTTTCAGGTATTTCAGGATGTTCTTGACCGCTGTCCAGTGATCCACTCCTGGATTACTTTGGTACCTCCCTACTAGACTTATAGCAAGACACACATCAAGTCTGGTACATAACATTGCATACATGATAGAGCCCATGGCTGAAGCATAGGGAACATCTTTCATTTTCTCTCTATCTTCTGCATTGGTCGGGCATTGAGTCTTACTCAATTTCACACCTTGTAACACAGGCAAGAATCCTTTCTTTGCTTGATCCATTTTGAACTTCTTCAAAAAAATTCAAGGTATGTGCTTTGTGAGAGTCCAATTAAGCGTCTTGATCTATCTCTATAGATCTTAATGCCCAATATGTAAGCAGCTTCACCGAGCTCTTTCATTGAAAAACTCTTATTCAAGTATCCCTTTATGCTATTCAGAAATTTTATATCATTTCCGACTAGTAATATGTCATCTACATATCATATCAGAAATGCTACAGAGCTCCCACTCACTTTCTTGTAAATACAGGCTTCTCCAAAAGTCTGTACAAAACCAAATGCTTTGATCACACTATCAAAGCGTTTATTCCAACTCTGAGAAGCTTAAACCACTCCATAAATGGATCGCTGGAACTTGCATACTTTGTTAGCTCCCTTTGGATCGACAAAACCTTCCGGTTGCATCATATACAACTCTTCTTCCAGAAATCCATTCAGGAATGCAGTTTTGACATCCATCTGCCAAATTTCATAATTATAAAATGCCGCAATTGCTAACATGATTCGGACAGACTTAAGCATCGCTACGGGTGAGAAGGTCTCATCGTAGTCAATCCCTTGAACTTGTCAAAAACCTTTTGCGACAAGTTGAGCTTTGTAGACAGTAATATTACCGTCAGCGTCAGTCCTCTTCTTGAAGATCCATTTATTCTCAATTGCTTTCCGATCATTGGGCAAGTCAACCAAAGTCCATACTTTGTTCTCATACATGGATCCCATCTCAGATTTCATGGCTTCAAGCCATTTTGTGGAATCTGGGCTCACCATCGCTTCTTCATAGTTCGTAGGTTCATCATGATCTAGTAGCATGACTTCTAGAACAGGATTACCGTACCACTCTTGTGCGGATCTTACTCTGGTTGATCTACGAGGTTCAGTAGTATCTTGTTCTGAAGTTTCATGATCATCATCATTAGCTTCCTCACTAATTAGTGTAGGTGTCACAGAAACTGGTTTCTGTGATGTACTACTTTCCTATAAGGGAGCAAGTACAGTTACCTCGTCAAGTTCTACTTTCCTCCCACTCACTTCTTTCGAGAGAAACTCCTTCTCTAGAAAGTTTCCGAATTTGGCAATAAAAGTCTTGCCTTCGGATCTGTGATAGAAGGTGTATCCAATAGTTTCCTTTGGATATCCTATGAAGACACATTTCTCCGATTTGGGTTCGAGCTTATCAGGTTGAAGCTTTTTCACATAAGCATCGCAGCCCCAAACTTTCAGAAACGACAACTTTGGTTTCTTGCTAAACCACAGTTCATAAGGCGTCGTCTCAACGGATTTTGATGGTGCCCTATTTAACGTGAATGCGGCCGTCTCTAGAGCATATCCCCAAAACGATAGCGGTAAATAGTAAGAGACATCATAGATCGCACCATATCTAGTAAAGTACGATTACAACGTTCGGACACACCATTACGCTATGGTGTTCCGGGTGGCGTGAGTTGCGAAACTATTCCGCATTGTTTCAAATGTACACCAAACTCGTAACTCAAATATTCTCCTCCACGATCAGATCGTAGGAATTTTATTTTCTTGTTACGATGATTTTCAACTTCACTCTGAAATTCTTTGAACTTTTCAAACGTTTCAGACTTATGTTTCATTAAGTAGATATACCCATATCTTCTTAAGTCATCTGTGAAGGTGAGAAAATAACGATATCCGCCACGAGCCTCAACATTCATCGGACCACATACATCTGTATGTATGATTTCCAACAAATCTGTTGCTCTCTCCATAGTACCGGAGAACGGTGTTTTTGTCATCTTACCCATAAGGCACGGTTCACAAGTACCAAGTGATTCATAATCAAGTGGTTCCAAAAAGTCCATCAGTATGGAGTTTCTTCATGCGCTTTACACCGATATGACCCAAACGGCAGTGCCACAAATAAGTTGCACTATCATTATCAACTCTGCATCTTTTGGCTTCAACATTATGAATATGTGTGTCACTACTATCGAGATTTAATAAGAATAGACCACTCTTTAAGGGTGCATGACCATAAAAGATATTACTCATATAAATAGAACAACCATTATTCTCTGATTTAAATGAATAACCGTCTCGCATCAAACAAGATCCAGATATAATGTTCATGCTTAACGCTGGCACTAAATAACAATTATTTAGGTCTAATACTAATCCCGAAGGTAGATGTAGAGGTAGCGTGCCGACCGCGATCACATCGACTTTGGAACCATTTCCCACGCGCATCGTCACCTCGTCCTTAGCCAATCTTCGCTTAATCCGTAGTCCCTGTTTCGAGTTGCAAATGTTAGCAACAGAACCAGTATCAAATACCCAGGTGCTACTGCGAGCATTAGTAAGGTACACATCAATAACATGTATATCACATATACCTTTGTTCACCTTGCCATCCTTCTTATCCTCCAAATACTTGGAGCAGTTCCGCTTCCAGTGATCAGTCTGCTTGCAATAGAAGCACTCAGTTTCAGGCTTAGGTCCAGGTTTGGGTTTCTTCTCTTGAGTAGCAACTTGCTTGTTGTTCTTTTTGAAGTTCCCCTTCTTCTTTCCTTTGCCCTTTTTCTTGAAACTAGTGGTCTTGTTGACCATCAACACTTGATGCTCCTTCTTGATTTCTACCTCTGCAGCTTTCAGCATTGCGAAGAGCTCGGGAATAGTCTTATTCATCCCTTGCATATTATAGTTCATCACGAAGCTCTTGTAGCATGGTGGCAGTGATTGGAGAATTCTGTCAATGACGCAATCATCTAGAAGATTAACTCCCAATTGAATCAAGTGATTATTATACCCAGACATTTTGAGTATATGCTCACTGACAGAACTGTTCTCCTCCATCTTGCAGCTATAGAACTTATTGGAGACTTCATATCTCTCAATCCGGGCATTTGCTTGAAATATTAACTTCAACTCCTGGAACATCTCATATGCTCCATGACGTTCAAAATGTCGTTGAAGTCCCGATTCTAAGCCGTAAAGCATGTCACACTGAACTATCGAGTAGTCATCAGCTTTGCTCTGCCAGACGTTCATAACATCTGGTGTTGCTCCAGCAGCAGGCCTGGCACCCAGCGGTGCTTCCAGGACATAATTCTTCTGTGCAGCAATGAGGATAATCCTCAAGTTACGGACCCAGTCCGTGTAATTGCTACCATCATCTTTCAACTTTGCTTTCTCAAGGAACGCATTAAAATTCAACGGAACAACAGCACGGGCCATCTATCTACAATCAAACATAAACAAGCAAGATACTATCAGGTACTAAGTTCATGATAAATTTAGGTTCAATTAATCATATTACTAAAGAACTCCCACTTAGATAGACATCCATCTAATCCTCTAAGTGAGATGGAGTAGTTTCATTGGTGAACATCACGTGAGATGGAGTAGTTTCATTGGTGAACATCACTATGTTGATCATATCTACTATATGATTCACGCTCAACCTTTCGGTCTCCGTTTTCCGAGGCCATATCTGTATATGCTTGGCTCGTCAAGTATAACCTGAGTATTCTGCGTGTGCAACTGTTTTGCACCCGTTGTATTTGAACGTAGAGCCTATCACACCCGATCATCACGTGGTGTCTCAGCACGAAGAACTTTCGCAACGATGCATACTCAGGGAGAACACTTCTTGATAATTAGTGAGAGATCATCTTAAAATGCTATCGTCAATCAAAGCAAGATAAGATGCATAAAAGATAAACATCACATGCAATCAATATAAGTGATATGATATGGCCATCATCATCTTGTGCTTGTGATCTTCATCTTCGAAGCACCGTCGTGACCACGATCGTCACCGGCGCGACACCTTGATCACCATCGTAGCATCATTGTCGTCTCGCCAATCTTATGCTTCCACGACTATCGCTACCGCTTAGTGATAAAGTAAAGCATTACAGCGCAATTGCATTGCATACAATAAAGCGACAACCATATGGCTCCTGCCAGTTGCCGATAACTTGGTTACAAAACATGATCATCTCATACAATAAAATTTAGCATCATGTCTTGACCATATCACATCACAACATGCCCTGCAAAAACAAGTTAGACGTCCTCTACTTTGTTGTTGCAAATTTTACGTGGCTGCTACGGGCTTAGCAAGAACCGTTCTTACCTACGCATCAAAACCACAACGATAGTTTGTCAAGTTGGTGTTGTTTTAACCTTCGCAAGGACCGGGCGTAGCCACACTTGGTTCAACTAAAGTTGGAGAAACTGACACCCACTAGCCACCTTTGTGCAAAGCACGTTGGGAGAACCGGTCTCGCGTAAGCGTACGCGTAATGTTGGTCCGGGCCGCTTCGTCCAACAATACCGCTGAACCAAAGTATGACATGCTGGTAAGCAGTATGACTTATATCGCCCACAATTCACTTGTGTTCTACTCGTGCATATAACATCAACACATAAAACCTAGGCTCGGATGCCACTGTTGGGGAACGTAGTAATTTCAAAAAAATTCCTACGCACACGCAAGATCATGGTGATCCATAGCAAAGAGAGGGGAGAGTGTGATCTACGTACCCTTGTAGACCGAAAGCGGAAGCGTTGTGACAACGCGGTTGATGTAGTCGTACGTCTTCACGGCCCGACCGATCAAGCACTGAAACTACGGCACCTCCGAGTTTTAGCACATGTTCAGCTCGATGACGATCCTCGGACTCCGATCCAGCAAAGTGTCGAGGAAGAGTTCCGTCAGCACAACAGCGTGGTGACGATCTTGATGTTCTACCGTCGCAGGGCTTCGCCTAAGCACCGCTACAATATTATCGAGGATTATGGTGGAAGGGGGCATCGCACACGGCTAAGAAAACGATCACGTGGATCAACTTGTGTGTCTAGGGGCGCCCCCTGCCCCCGTATATAAAGGATCAAGGGGAGGAGGCCGGCCGGCCCTATAGGCGCGCCAAGGAGGAGTCCTCCTCCTAGTAGGAGTAGGACTCCTACTAGGAGGGGAAGGAAGTGGGGAGGGAGAAGGAAAGGGGGGCGCCGCCCCCCCCTCTCCTAGTCCAATTCGGACCAGGGGGAGGAGGCGCGCGGCCCACCCTGGCTGCCCTTCTCTTTCTCCACTAAGGCCCATATGGCCCATTACTTCTCCCGGGGGGGTTCCGGTAACCCTCCGGTACTCCGGTTTTCTCCGAAATCACACGGAACACTTCCGGTGTCCGAATATAGCCGTCCAATATATCAATCTTTATGTCTCGACCATTTCGAGACTCCTCGTTGTGTCCGTGATCACATCCAGGACTCCGAACTAACTTCGGTACATCAAAACTCATAAATAATAATGTTTGTCTAGTTTGTCTATGTATAAGGAAATAAAATAATAACATTATCATTGCCTCTAGGGCATATTTCCTTCAAGGTGTTGGGCTGCAACAAACACGAGGCCTTGTCGGTCCCTCGGTTAACCGTTGGAGTATCAAACGAAGTCCAAATGATACGAAACTTGACAGGCGGTCTACCGGTAGTAAACCAAGGCCGCTTGGCCAGTCTCGGTCCAATCCGGAAATGTTTAACCCCCACACACGAAAGGAAGGTAGAAATGACCACTGGAGGAGATAGAAGTGCCAGAATGCAAAACAGACAACGGGGAAAATGCTCGGATGCATGAGACGAACACGTATGCAAATGCAATGCACATGATGACATGATATGCAATGCATGACACGCAAGCAATGACAACGCAACAACAGCGAATAACTGGAGGACACCTGGCACAACGGTCTCGGGGCGTTATATTTTGCTACAAACGGGTGAACACATTGCTCGAGACAAGCATGACCACGTGGTAGTCTTATAATAAAATACTACCAAGTTCAGGTTGGGGAACCATCGTCGAGGATAACGAAGTCCTAACATAAGTCATGATTATTAAGAAGGAACTTCTTCTCCTTGAACAAATCAATCAGTGGCTTGGTGTGCTATAGAATGGAGGCAGCCAACCTATCAAACCATAGAGTACTTCGCACATACGCGGGACTAACTTGGGAAGATTCTAGAGGAAACAAAAACAATCTTTCTCGAATCCACGGCGGGAACTTGCATGAAATACACATGAATTAGAGGAAGTCACTTCTTTCATCCGAACATATGCTTCATGAACGGGACATGAAGATAATGCTTATAAAAGTTTCCAACACTAGTATAATGTTCAACATGTATCATGGGGGAGACAAAGTGCTGCTGATGGGCTCAACAGCGACTCGTCGGAATTTCCATATCACTGGACTTCCACCATCATGTGAACACGGTGATAGCATTGGTCAGACCAAAAGATGTAATGGTGTATGCTCGAGGGATCAACCACGAGTAAGACAACATTACGAACATCGTTGGTTCTGATTTGACTTGACGATAGCCCATACTCAAGTCAAAGTTTTCACAAGGCAATAGATCCAACAACTGATCACTAGGACCAATCAATGGAGATATCATCTTTCTTCAAACACACACGCACAGAAGATATCTCTTAGAGATGAACTAAGTTAAGCAAAGCTTCTACCTTCCAACTCTCCAAGTTGTTGTCTATCTCAACCAACTAGCTCGGTGATATCCAACACAGATTCTTGGAGAAGGGGTGGTTTATAAGAAACCAACTTGATCACGAACTCCACATGGCGGTCAGGTGACAACCTGGCAATACTTCCGAGAAGATATTCGGAAAATCACAAACCACCAATATGTCACTAAGCTCGAAAACAATCTTGCTTTTCAGGGCAAGACGATATGATCAAATAAGCAAGGATTGACACTATCCTAACTCATTGATCGAAAAGTGCACCGGAAATAAGGACAGGTAGCACGATAAACCTTAGGATGATGATTCAATAATCAACACGCTAAGGATAAGATTATTGGCCATTAACTACCAAGCAACACAGTTGCTAGGAGTATTGATTTCACACATCACGATTCACTTGTCGACATTCCGGTTGCGACAACACGACACCGAGGAACGAATAATGATGGCGAGAAGTATCACTACGTCAAGAATTCATAAGAGAAGGTGCAATTCTCATGACATTCCTGGGATAAAGTAGGTAATACTTCAGGGTAGAACATAACAAAAGCTTGGTTGCATTTGATCTGCGGAATACAACTGCTTTGACCCAATCCTAGAAATGGATGAGGTACTGGAGTTTGTTTCTCCTAGTCATTCTGAACTAGAATGGCTTGACGAACCACAAGAATGATAGGCACCGATGAACGAATGCATGCATACTCTTGACTATCAATTGATAGACGAAGGTCAGAAGACAATAAAGAGAGACAACTCAAAGGAACATATGTTTTTTCTGAGTTGTGGATGCATGGATTAGTATGCCGAACAAATTCAACATATTTCTTCCAGATAACCCATGCAGAGAGGTAGGATTGGCAGAGTCACAATATAGAATGGGGAACTCATTGAGAGCACTCTTGTTGTGATCTTTTGGTTTAACGAGGAACTTCTGCCAAAGCAATTCATGGTATTTGGAAGAGGGACATACCACAGACCTCGAGGACTATTACAAGGTTACTGATAACCTAAAGGAACGAGCAAACACTATCAACATGATATAAGTAGGGTGAATCTCGGTTTAGAACCCAGGAATAGAATACCTACTATTAAGTAGCATCACGGGATGCTTTCAAGAATGATGGCCAGAATCATCACACCGGAAACACAAAATATGGCTAGATTACTAGGTGACTCCCTAAAACACCTAGGGTCATAATAATAGCTCCAACCTATAAACCGAGGCAATAGAGTACCTCAATGCACCAGTTAGTGTGCTTATTCTAACCAAAGGAACATCGAAAACGGGAAGAAGGAATTTACAAATGCATCAGACTGTTTAGAAACCTGGGATGACTCGGACAGCATAACGGCTATAAATGCTCAAAAAGATTTGAGACATCCTGCAAAAAATTGTGGCATAACCACTCAACATCACAATATCAAGGTTCCGAGACCAACTAAGAACACACGGAAGTACTGGAAACTGAACTGAGACATGAATCCATCAATCCTATAAGTCTATGGATTAGTAACATGTCATCCTGATAGATAGATGAGAAGGCCTAGTTTCTTAACCCCGTAGAAAAGAAGAGGTTGCTCAAATCAGAAGGGCATAAGGTAAAGGAGTAAAAAGAGCCTTATGTTCCCTTCCACAATCAATTCCCTTATATAACTAAAGCATTTCTAGACACGACTTCGACCAGCTTGGCTTAGTAATCCTACAGGCAGTCAGGCTCTGATATCAAAGCTGTCAGGACCCCGATTCTAAGTCACATCGATCTAGCCTGTAACACCTCATATCACTTTGCGGCCTCACGCACGGTATTCCCACGGGTGTCGCCTTACCATGGCCCGGGACCATTTGCGCCTTTTGGCTCACGTATATGATAGTGTTGCTAGCATCCATATGACAGAGAACTCGGGCCGACATGACTAGTCATGAACCCAAAGTGGCACTAACTTACGGGGACAAGCATACATGAGTCACATCGAACATGTTGGTCAGCAGCGTGTGAATCCGGGCTGTAGCACTGGGCTAACAGGACTCCGGTGAACCGGGCTATAGCAGGCTAGGCAGGACTCCGGATGTCACTGCGTGACATTTCCCCGAAGGGACAGACACAGGAACGAAGTGAATCACATGCCGGCCAGTCAAGTGTTCCGGAGCAGTAGTGCTGGGCTAGCAGGACTCCAGTAAACCGGGCTGTAGCGGACTACTATGGCTCATGGAAGCACAAGACTACATTTCCCCATAAGAGAGGCTACCAAGGATAAACAACTAGGTTGTCGGATCCCACACATACCAAGCATTTCAATCATACACACAATATGCTTGATATGTGTAAATACAACATGGCATCACAACATAACTCTACGACTCAAGTATTTATTCATTAGGCTCTGAAGAGCCAGATATTACAAACATGGGTCTCATGACCCAACATTCAAAGCATACCAGACAAAGCACATGCGGAAGCTTAACATGTCTGAGTACAGACATCTACAAATGAAAAAGGCTGAGAAGCCTAACTATCTACCAGATCCTGCCGAGGGCACAAGATCGTAGCTGAGGTAACAAGCTAAACGTCGAAGTCCACACGGAACTACTAGCGAGACTGACGTCTCTCTGCAAAACATAATTTAAGCAAACGTGAGTACAAATGTACCCAGCAAAACTTACATCAGAACTAACTACATATGCATCAGTATCAACAAGGGGGGTGGTGGAGGTTAACTGCAGCAAGCCAGCTTTGACTCAGTGGCTAACCTGAACTACGACTGCAAGCAACTCTTTTGAGGTGGCGCACACGAGTCCACATATTCACCATATCAATACACCACTATGGATCCGCTCCAGTCTCCCTACGAGAACGCCATCCATAGCACTCACGCTTATCTTGCGAATTTTAGAGTATCCACTTTCACTTGTCTATGAACTGTATAGGCAACCAAGTAGTCCTTTACCGCGGATGCGGCTATTCAAATAGATGATGTTAACCCTGCAGGGGTGTACTTCTTCACACACACTCTCACCACTTACCGCCGTTTACTCGACATGTACTCGGCAACCTTCAAGCGGAAGCCCAACGAGGGTGTCCGTCACGGCCTACCTAAACACTCAAGTCTCTAGTCTAGGTTTATCGCCTATCCAGGTTCCATCCGCAGGGAGTCCGGCCGAGGTTTCCACATACAGCCCCGAACGATGTGTACAGGGTTCCGAGACACCAAACGGGCGCCCGGCATGCCCGGCCACGGTGTATCTACCGCATCATAGCCCACCCCTAGGGTCAACGCTACGCACGGCCGCCAACACATATCCTATAAACACCAGAAACTAGTTGCAACTCCTGGATAGAGGATTAGAGTGGTTAAGAAGCCGAGATGGTCCATTGGTTTCGGGCCCAATGCATGGTAGTAGTTGGTTCTTAAATCACACATACAGATCTCGGTTCTTAAGGACGGTTCCAATGAAACAACCCACCATGTACTCCTACATGGCCTCTCATCAATCCCTTTACCAAATCGTGTTCAACACACTTAGCTCACACATAGTAGGACATGTTCACAACTTTCCAATTCATCCCCGATGAATCACACCTGACACGACTCTAAGCAATAGCAGGCATGACAAACAAACATGAATGAGTAGGCACATCAGGGCTCAAACAACTCCTACTCATGCTAGTGGGTTTCATCTATTTACTGTGGCAATGACAGGTCATGCAGAGGAAAGGGGTTCAACTACCACTACATGTAACAGTTGAATTGTTGTTGTCCTAATGCAGTAAAAGAGAGCAGGAGCGAGAGAGTGCGATTGTATCGGAATGAACAAGGGGTTTTTGCTTGCCTGGCACTTCTGAAGATATTATAGCTCTTCATCGGTGTCATCAAACTCATCATCGAAACCACGTCTATCGAGAGGGGACAACTTCCGGCAATAAAGAAGGAAACACAATCAATGCAATGCACAATATGATGCATGATCATGACATGGCAAAATGATTATGTTGGGCTAATGCAACTAAAACCAGATGGGTTTGAGTTATTTTGAACTCAAGGTTCAAGTTCAAATTCAAACTATGACTTTATAAAGTGCATTATCATGTTTTGATATAACAGCAGGTTTAAGTTGCCTAAACATGCATGATACCAGTGCAGATGGATAGATTGGATTTTTCTGGTCATTTTTCATATATAATTTATTTCATTCTGAGCTACGGTTGATTTTATATGATTTTTAGAAGTTTAAAACATTTTCTGGAATTTCCTGTGAAAGAATAAATCCAGAAAAAGAGTTATTGCGTCAGCTTGACGTCGGGGTGATGTTAGCCGGTCAAAGGCGTTGACCAGGTCAAACCTTACTAGTGGGACCCACTGGTCAGTGACTCAGTCCACTAACTGAGTTAGTTAGTGCTAAACTAACCCTAACCAGGCTGTTAGCAGGGCGGGGCCCACATGTTAGTGACTTGTTTAGTTAACTAAATTAGTTAGATCTAATTAATCTAGAGTTAAATGATCAGGGGCTTGGGCCCACATGTCAGGGGAGGTCAAACCAGTGGTCAAACCCCGGTCAAACGAGTCAAACCCTCCGGCGACTCGACGCCGGCGAGGCCAGACGGGGCGGGGCACCTCGGATTTCACCTACAGGGCACCGTTCGAGGCGCCGTTGGGCTCTACGGCTACGGAATGACGAGGCGCGTTGGGTGGTTGCCGTGGGCGGTGCCAGCGCGGACTACGGCGGCGACGGCAAAGACGACATCGGCGGCCGGAGCACGGCTATGGGCGGGCAGGGTGCTGCAGCTCGAGGCGAGCGAACGGAGGTGCTAGGCAGCACCTAATGGGCAGTACGAGCACGCCGGAGCAACTAGTAGGAGCGGAGGGGCTCAGGGGCACGGAGCTCGCCGGCCATGGCGGACGGCGGCTTCGGGTGCTCGCGGGGCAGCGGCTACGGGGCGTGCGCGAAGAAAAAGCAGAGGGGAGTGGTTCAGTGGCTCACGGCGAGTCTTCCGGTGCAGACGGCGGGGCCGGGGAGGTGTCAGAGCGAGCGGGGCGGCAAGGCGGATCTCCGGGGACCCGAGGAGGATGAAGGGGTCGGGGACGGTGCTTAGAGGCGTCCGGCGCCGCATGGCTCGGCGGAGAGGACTAGGGCGACAAGGCGGATCTTCTGGTCTTCTCAAGGGGACGAGGGAGAGTCGATTGCCGCGGTGGTGCTAGTCGGCGGCAGCGGGCGCGTTCGGTGAGGTGGGGAACGGCGAGGGAGGTGCAGGGAGAAAGAGACGAGCGGGTCGGCACGATCCGGACGACAGCGACGAGGTGTTTCTGTCAGGACCCCGATTTCCAAGTCACATCGATCTAGCTGGTAACACCTCATATCACTTTGCGGCCTCACGCACAGTATTCCTACGGTGTCGCCTTACCATGGCCCGGGACCATTTGCGTCTTTTGGCTCACGTATATGATAGTGTCTCTAGCATCCATATGACAGAGAACCCGGGCCGACATGGCTAGTCATGAACCCAAAGCGGCACTAACCCATGGAGATAGGCATACATGAATCAACTTCGAGCATGTCGGTCAGCAGTGTGTGAATCCGGGCTGTAGCACTGGGCTAACAGGACTCCGGTAAACCGGGCTGTAGCAGGCTAGGCAGGACTCCGGATGTCACCGTGTGACATTTCCCCGAAGGGACAAACACAGGAACGAAGTGAAACAAATGCTGGCAAGTCAAGTGTCCTGAGCAGTAGTGCTGGGCTAGCAGGACTTCGGTGAACCGGGCTGTAGCGGACTACTATGGCTCATGGAAGCACTAGACTACATTTCCCCATAAGAGACTGCCAAGGATAAACAACTAGATTGTCGGATCCCACACATACCAAGCATTTCAATCATACACACAATATGCTCGATATGTGTAAATACAACATGGCATCACAACATAACTCTACGACTCAAGTATTTATTCATTAGGCTCCGGGGAGCGAGATATTACAAACATGGGTCTCATGACCCAACAATCATAGCATACAAATCAAAGCACATGTGGAAGCTTAACATGTCTGAGTACAGACATCTATAAATGAAAAAGGCTAAGAAGCCTGACTATCTACCAGATCCTGCCGAGGGCACAAGATCGTAGCTGAGGTATCAAGCTAAACGTCGAAGTCCACGCGGAACTACTAGCGAGACTGAAGTCTCTCTGCAAAACATAAATTAAGCAAACGTGAGTACAAATGTACCCAGCAAGACTTACATCAGAACTAACTACATATGCATCGGTGTCAACAAAGGGGTAGTGGAGTTTAACTGCAGCAAGCCAGCTTTGACTCAGTGCCTAACCTAAACTACGACTGGAAGCAACTCTTTGAGGTGGTGCACACGAGTCCACATATTCACCATATCAATACACCACTATGGATCCACTCATGTCTCCCTATGAGAAGGCCATCCATAGCACTCACGCTTATCTTGCGAGTTTTAGAGTATCCACTTCCACTTGTCTATGAACTATGCAAGGGGTCCAAGTTTCCATATCCGAGGAATCCGGCTATTCGAATAGATAATGATAACCCTGCAGGGGTGTACTTCTTCACACACGCTCCCACCACTTACCGTCGTTTACACGACATGTACTCGGCAACCTTCAAGCGGAAGCCCAACGAGGGTGTCGGCCACGACCTACCACAACACTCAAGTCTCTAGTTCAGGTTTATCGCCTATCCAGATTCCATCCGCAGGGAGTCCGGCCGAGGTTTCCACATACGGACCCGAACAATGTGAACAGGGTTCCTGAGACACCAAACGGGCGCCCGGTACACCATGCCACAGTGTATCTACCGCATCATAGCCCACCCCTAGGGTCAGCGCTATGCACGGCCGCCAACACATAACCTACAAACACCAGAAACTAGTTGCAACTCCTGGACAGAGTACTAGGGTGATTAAGAAGCTGAGAGGGTCAATCAAGGATCCCAATGAGTGGTAGTAGCTGTTCATGGATCACAGACACAGAACTCAGTTCCTAAGAACGGTTTCAATGAGACAACCCACAATGTACTCCTACATGGCCTCTCACCGCTACCTTTACCAAATCGTGTTCACACACTTAGCTCACACACAGTAGGGCATGTTCATCACCATTCTAATTCATTCCCGATGAATCAGACCCGACACAACTCTATGCAATAGCAGGCATGACAAACAAGCATGAATGAGTAGGCACATCAGGGCTCAAACAACTCCTACTCATGCTAGTGGGTTTCATCTATTTACTGTGGCAATGACAGGTCATGCAGAGGAAAGGTTTCAACTACCGCAGCATGTAACAATTGAATCGTTGTTGTCCTAATGTAGTAAAATAGAGCAGGAGCGAGAGGGTGGGATTGTATCGGAATGAACAAGGGGGTTTTGCTTGCCTGGCACTTCTGAAGATGATATAGCTCTTCATCGGTGTCATCAAACACGTCGTCGAAACATACGCCTACCGAGGGGGGGACAATCACCGGCAAACACAGAAAGAATACAATCAATGCAATGCACATTATGATGCATGATCATGACATGTCAATATGCTGTAATTTGAGCTAATGCAACTAAAACCAGATTAAATGAAGTTGGTTTGAACCAAAGATTCAAATTCAACTCCATATGTGATTATTTAAATGCCACTTATTTGATTTGACCTGATCATAAGGCATAAGTTGTTCAAACATGCATGATAATGCCATAATCAGATTCTTTGTATTTTTATGATCATTTTTCATATATAAATCTTTGCATTTGGAGCTACGGTTGATTTTCTATGATTTTTAGAAGTTTGTACTATTTTCTGGAATTTCCTGTATAAGAATAATTCCAGTAATTGAATTAATGCATCAGCATGATATAGGTGTGATGTCAGCGGGACAACTGGGTCGGCCAGGTCAAACCTGACCAGTGGGGTCCACTGGTCAGTGACACAGAGCTGTCTGGGTCACAGACATGTGGGGCCGGGTCAACAGCCACGTCAGCACGGTCAACTCTGACTGGTGGGTCCCGCGTGATTATAAACTAATGTAAACTGAAATAAAACCTAAATTATTTAGGGCGTGGGGCCCAGGTGTCAGTGAGCTAGGTGGGTTAGTTAGGGCGTCATCAGTGGCTAATGACAGCGCCACGTCGGCTTCGCTGGAGTTCTGCCGCGGTGACCAAAACCGTGGCGGAAGATCGTCGGAGTGGCGCTACGGGCGGTTTTGGGCCAAGCCAAGGGCACCAGAGGGTTGCCCTTGCTCGCGCGCATCCAGGGGAGGCATGCGGGAGGCGCGGGGTGGAACGAGCTTGCCGGAGTCGAGCTCGTGGCGGCGGCCGGCGTTCGGGCACCTGCGGGTTTGGCATTGTGGTGCACGGGAGGAGGAGCTGGTGGGTGAAACATGCTCCTGGGGGTGTACTGAGTGCAGTGACGTTCTTGGTTTGGACGGAGGCCCGCCAAAACGATGACGGCGACATGGCCGGCGCCGGCGAGGTCTCGGTCTCGACGGAAATGAGGGCTAGAGCTCGAATTAGCGCACGGTAGTAGGGGGAAACGGTTCAGAGGCTCACAGTGCATCGCATGGATGGGTCGGCAGCTCGGGGGAGGCTCTGGAGACGACGGAGTGGCGACGGCGATCGCCGGAGTCCGAGGAAGAAGACGGGGCTGATGGCGGCGTTGTAGGGGCTCCCGCGGGGCGTGGCTCGGTGAGGAGGAAGAGGGGGTCGAGGCGGAGCCTCTGAGCGCATCGGCGAGGTGAGGCAGTGGCTGTGGCCACAGCGGTGCTCGTCGGCGGCGACGGCTGCGCTCGGCCATGGGGGGGGGATCAGAGGAGCGAGGGGGAGGGAGGTCCAGAGAGCGAGGGAGAAGTGAGAGGGGGTCGGGGAGGTGGCGTGGCACTCGTGCCCAACCAAAATCTGCTCAATGATAAATGGACCAATGTCCTAGCAACCGAAGAATATGGCCTTAAGTGCCCAACCAAAAGCTACCCAAAGCGCAAAATGCTACCTCAGCTTGACGAGGAGGCACCGGAATACATACCACCATCGTACAATGCGGCTGACCGACCACCACGTGGTCGGGACAAAACGGCAACTCATGCCGAACACCAGCCCGCCCCACCTCATCGCACAGGTAGAGGTAAATTAGCCCACAGCCATACATATGACCTCCGGCAAAACATGAACAATAAAGCAGGACATACCAGATCAATCCACGGATCACAAGGACGTGCCTCGACATGCGACGACGGCCACCTATTCGGACATGACAAACTTAGTCATGCGCGGGCTGAAAACCACAAACGGACTCCATCAGAGCTACGTCGTGATACGGCCCGATATAGAGGCACCGCACACCCTCATTGCTTCACTGATGAGGTCATGGATCATGAATTCCCAGAAGGGTTCAAACCCATGAATATAGAATCATACGATGGAACCACGGACCCCGTGGTATGGATCAAACACTTCATTCTCCACATTCATATGGCCCGCGGCGATGACCTCCACGCCATCAAATATCTCCCTTTAAAACTCAAGGGGCCAGCTCGGCACTGGTTAAACAGCCTGCCTGCAAATTCTATTGGCAGCTAGGAGGACTTGGAAGAGGCCTTCCTCGATAACTTCCAAGGTACATATGTTCGACCTCCGAACGCTGATGACTTAAGCCATATAGTTCAACAACCCGGAGAGTCCACCAGGAAATTCTAGACTAGGTTCTAAACTAAAAAGAACCAAATCGTTGATTGTCCCGATGCCAAAGCCCTAGCAGCCTTAAAACACAGCATGTGTGATGAATGGCTCGCTCGCCACCTCGGCCAAGAAAAGCCAAAATCCATGGCGGCCCTCATGGCACTCATGACCCGCTTTTGTGTGAGCGTGGACAGTTGGTTGGCCCGTAGCAAAAACAATGCAAGCGACGCTGGCAACCCTGAAGTTAAGAACAACAAAGACAAGTCTTGACGCAACAGATACAAGCGTCGAAACAATAGTGATAACACTGAGGACACGGCAGTCAGTGCCGGATTCAGTGGCTCTAAGTCCGGTAAGTGGAAGAAGCCATTCCAAAAGAACAATTCAGGCCAATCCAGCTTGCACCGCATACTTGATCGTCTGTGCCAGATTCACGGCACCCCGGACAATCATACAAATAGAGATTGCTGGGTTTTTAAACAGGTCGGCAAATTAAACACCGAGAACAGGGAAAAGGGATCGCAAAGAAAGGACGATGACGAAGAGCCCCAGCAACCGAACACGAGAGGACATAAGAAGTTTCCCCCTCAGGTCAAAATGGTGAACATGATATACGCTACCCACATCCCCAAGAGGGAGCGCAAGCGTGCGCTCATGGACGTCTACGCAATAGAGCCAGTCGCCCCAAAATTTAATCCATGGTCGTCATGACCGATCACTTTTGATCGTCGGGATCATCCAACCAGTATCCGTCACGGTGGCTCGGTCGCAATGGTCCTAGACCCAATAATTGATGGGTTCCACCTGACTCGCGTCCTTATGGACGGAGGTAGCAATCTCAATCTACTCTATCAGGATACAGCGCGGAAAATGGGCATTAACCCATCAAGGATCAAGCCCACCAGGACTACCTTCAAAGGCGTCATACTAGGTGTAGAAACCCGCTGTACGGGCTCAATCACACTAGAGGTTGTCTTCGGATCTCTGGACAACTTCCGAAGCAGGGAGTTAATCTTCAATATCGTCCCCTTCCGCAGCGGCTATCAAGCACTGGTCGGACGAACTGCGTTCGCTCGATTCAAGCAGTACCACACTATGCTTATCTCGAGCTCAAGATGCCTGGTCCACGCGGTGTCATAACGATCAACGGAAATACAGAACGCTCCCTCCGTATAGAAGATCACACAGCTGCCTTAGCGGCAGAGGTACAGAGCGGCCTTCTCAAGCAGAACCTTAATTCGGCTGCCGAGCCCACGGACACCGTTAAGAGGTTCCGAACTACTCTGCGGCAGGAGAGCTCAGCTCTTCAGGAGCTCGACTAGCAACCCGGCCTCTGTCTCAGTCCCGATAAAGCGGGGGCATTCATACCGCGCGTACATAACTACGCTCTCAAAATCCCATGGGCATCGATAGAGGCATATCTAGCTTGTGGTCCATAGTACGGCTCAACCGACATCGGATACACGCATACTTTCACTTTTACTTGTTTTCTTTTAAGGTCTCAATCCCACAGGCCCCATCTGGTGGTCTGGTCTTCAGTGCTCTTGAAGGATAAAGACACCAAGACGGCGAGGAACGCAGACATATGGGGGACTTTTTAGGTCATTCCGTTAACGATAACTCTACCTGTTTTTTAGGACCCACATGCAGCTCTCCCTTAGTTTCGGCATGTCAAACAGCTTATTGCTTATCGCACTACCTGTATCAATGCGCCTTGACGTACTAATTAAATTACAATGAGAACAGTTTGTGGCTCGAGCTATAGGAAACCAGCTTTTTACCTTTGTACTTTTTCTCTTTTCTTTCTCTTTTTCAGCTCCCCTATGGATAACCCTATCAGGTAGCACCCGTACACTTTGGTATGTTTGATGTTTGCCAGGGGCTTCATAGCACCCCACATTACAGCAACAAAAGTCCGAACACTTTTTATAAGTACAGTTCGGCACACCGAATTTAGCATTATATGCATTGGCTCTGAATCATGTCTTTGGTCAATAGTTGGGTTGCCCGGCTCCTGTGCTTGCCACCTTACGTTCCGCTATATTGGCTAAGGTAGTAAAGGGAGAACTACTGCGATTGTGCCTTGGTTTATCCAAAGGAGCACCTCAGTAGAGAAAGCCAAAAATTGACTGTCATGATGCGGCGAGAGCCGGTCAGCTGTTCAAAGGTTACAAATTGTTGGAGATTTCTTTCGCATTATGCGAAGGATCGGTACTTCCTGATCAGACGCTTATAGCACTCTAGTTTGGATACTAGGGGCAGCACCCATGTTTTTACTGTAAAACTACTATGGCTAAGTGAGGGTGTTCAAGCCGCATAGTCTGGTTTCCTGGTTCGTTGCGCTAAACAACTCCTTCAAGGACCATATAATTGGATCAAGATTGTTTAGATTCCATCCCGAACACCCCCGTACTACCTACGTGGGGGCAGAAGCCGACGACTGGCCAACCCTCAGATTTCATACAACACGGCCGCTCAGGAGGAAAAAATTAAAACATAGCATGCATTATATTACATAACATCATTGATTCATGTTATAGGACAACATAATACGAATATTTTCATGGTAATATAACACCCTTTGCACATTGCTACACCACAAGGCGGGATCCCTCCAGGACACCATGAAAATATAGTTCAGGATGGCGGTGCTCCTTGCCCTCAGGCGGCCCCTCGGTCATCAGCTTCTTGGCATCCATCTTCGCCCAGTGCATCTTGACACGGGCAAAGGCCATCCGGGCACCTTCAATACAGACCGATCGCTTTATGTCCTCAAGCCGTGGGCAAGCACTAACAAGCCGCTTCACAAGTCTGAAGTAGCTGCTGGCTATCGACGCGGCACGCCATAGTCGGACTATCATGTCCTTCATGGCTAGCGCGGCCGCCTTATGCAGCTCGACTAGCTGTTTCAGCTGGTCGCTGAAGGGCACCGAATGTTCTGGTCCAATGTATTGAGACGAGAACAGCTTCTTTGTAGAACTCCCTTCTTCGGCTCGATAAAACTCGCCAGCATCCGATACGCTGCGTGGCAAATCCGTAAATGCCCCTGGAGAGCTCCAAATTCGGGTAAGTAAAAGGAACGTTTCCTTCGCAGACTTGCTTTGCATAATGAAAGCCTTACCCGCCGCGATCTTCTTGGCTGCCTGGATTTCCTGAAGGGTGCTCTGGGATTCGGCTCGGGCATCTTGTGCGCTCTGGAGGGCCTTCGCAAGTTCAGACCCTTGCTTCTTAGAATCACGCTCCAGGGACTCGTACTTCTTGACGGCGTCCTAGAGCTCTTGCTAGACCTTGCTGATCCGGGCCTCGTGCCTCTCGCGCACGGCGCGTTCCTTGGCCGATTTGTCCTCGGCCTCAGCTAACGCCTTCTTGAGGGCCGCCACCTCGATCGTGGCCCCTAATAAAGTTCATGGCACTTTAGTCAGCACGAACCATTCATCCTTCTAAATATACACACAGGTTACAACATACCTTGGCTGTCCTCCAGCTGCTTCTTCACAAGCCGAGCTCTTTCTCGACCCCCTCCAGGTTCTGCTTCAGTCCGGAGACCTCCGCAGTATGAGCGGCAACAGCCAGCAGCGACGCCTGCTTATTCACATAGACATCTCATGTTAGACTCTTGCGAAAATTATTTTGATCCTTTGTTCGGCTTTTCCTTTCCGGACACCGAACAGAGCATCAGGGGCTACTGTCTACACTGTGACATTCTCTCTACAATTACATTACTTACCTCAAAGCATGTTAGAAGGCTAGCACAGGCTTCGGTCAGTCCGCTTTTGGCGGACAGAACCTTCTCGATCACCGCACCCATAAGGATACGGTGTTCATCCACAATGGAAGCGCCTCGCAGCGCTTCCATCAGAGTATATGGTGCCTCTGATTGGACAGAGGTCACCGGTGGAACAGGCACACCTCCTCCTTTCAGGGAAGGCTGCTCGCTTGACACCGGAGCCGTGTAGGTCTCCGGAATGGTATCCGGCTGGGGGGCGAATTGAACTTGGCCCCCACCACCAGTCCCCATGGGGGCTTTTTCCCCCGTGTGTCCGGCGACCGAGGAGTAATCCTTTGGAGCCACCCCGACGACCTTCGGAACCTCTCCCTGACCTGAGAAGGTCCTTTGGGACACCACCTCGTCATCACCCTTGGTTGAGGGAGTGTGAGCGGGCGGCGGTGACACGCTGGCCATCTCATTTGAATCTAGCGAACCTCCTGTTGAGGATCGCGGGGAGCTGTCACGGGCCGGACTGCAATGCCATAATTTAAGCATATTAATATTACAAAGTGGAAAGGCCAGACATTTGGACGTGCATAAGGTACTTACGAGGAAGCCTGAGGCTTGGTTCGGGGGGTCGCTTCGGACTGCTATCGACATCCCACGTGGAATTATCCGCAAGGGAGCCCTTCCCCCTCTTGGGAGCCTTCGCCTCCAGAGTTTGGGAGGCCCCCCTTTTCTTCCTTCCCTCCTTAGGGGGGAGTCGTTTTCCTCCTCCTCTTCGTCGTCGTCTTTGGCGGCCGAAGAGTGAGTCTCGTCTCCGGACATCATGTCTGAACCACCTTTTCAGCGAAGGCCACTCCTGGCCCCTTTGTCCGCTTTCTTGGCCTTCTTCTCCGGCACATCATAAGGCGTCGGAAACAACATCTTCGTCAGAAGTGGAGTTTCTTGGTCTTCGGGTAGCGGAGCCGGATAGTTAATCCACCTTGCTATATCGATCCAGGCCTGAAAAATTGGTAGGAAGGCTTAGACTTCTTCCTCAAGATATGCCAGTAGAGGGTATACCTTGAGAACATGAAAGAACTTACCGAATTGGCCTGGTGTTTTAAGCTGAGCCCACGATCCTCGGTCATGGGCGGTGGTGTCTCGCCGGCCTTGAAGAGCACTTTCCAGATGTCGTCGTGCGTCGTGCCGAAGAGCTCTAGTAGCGTCTGGTGCTTGGCCGGATCGAACTCCCGCAAATAGCAAGTCAGGCGTTGGCATGGAAGGATCCGGCGAATGAGCATAACCTGGATCACGTTGACGAGTTTGATCCTCTTGGTTATCATGTTCTGAACGCACGTCTGGAGCCCGGTCAGCTCGCTCGAAGAGCCCCAGGTTAGGCGCTTCTCTTGCCAGGAGGTGAGCCGCAGCGGAGCTCCGGATCGAAATTCGGGGGCCGGCGCCCAATTGGTGTCGCGTGGCTTGGTGATGTAGAACCACCCCGACTGCCACCCCTTCACCGTCTCCACAAAGGAGCCTTTGGGCCATGTGACGTTGGGCATCATGCCCACCATGGCGCCTCCACACTTTGCTTGTTGGCCTCTCACCACCTTCGGATTTACATTGAAAGTCTTCAGCCATAGGCCGAAGTGAGGTGGGATACGGAGAAAGGCCTCGCAAACGACAATAAATGCCGAGATGTTGAGGATAAAGTTGGGGGCTAGATCATGGAAGTCCAGCCCGTACTAAAACATCAGTCCGCGGACAAACGGGTGGAGAGGGAATCCCAGCCCGCGGACGTAATGTGTGAGAAACACAACCCTTTCATGGGGCTCTGGGGTAGGGACGATTTGTCCCTCCGCCGGGAGACGGTGAACGATCTCCTTGGCCAGGTATCCGGCCTCTCAAAGCTCCTTGATGTCTTTCTTCTTAACAGAGGAAGCCATCCACTTGCCACCAGCTCCGGATTCGGACATGGTTGGAGTGATTTCTCCGGCGGGGGGAGCTAGAGCTTGGGTGCTGGAGCTCAAGAATGGATGGGCAGAGGAAGGAGAAGGCAGGGTGAGTGAGGATGAATCCTTATCCCCTTATAAAGGCCGCGAATGTCAAACGCCTCCCTACTCGCCTTAAAACTCGCCTATTCCCAAGGGCTGTGTAAACGGCACGGTTGGGTTACCCATGCCCGTATTGATGAGAATCCCATAATAAGGGGACATGATCTCTGCTTTGACAAGATGTGTCGATGGCAACCGCATCTCGAAACGTGGAACGGCAGACATAAAATGATCTAAAATTATGACCGGGCGGACATGATGTCATGTTGTAAAAAATTGTCGGCGGATTGGACTCGTGGAGTATTATATTTTCTTTGCGATTGTGTGTGGTGTGTGTAACAGGTCCAGATACAATCATCACGTATGGAGATTATCTCGGAGTTCGGAAAGAAGGGAACCCCCTTGCAATGCAAAAGACAAATCTGCGCGCCGGACTCCTCGTCATTGAAGCTAGGTTCAGGGGCTACTGAGGGAGTCCTGGACTAAGGGGTCTTCGGACGTCTGGCCTGTTAGCCATGGGCCGGACTGATGGGTTGTGAAGATGCGAAGACCCGAAGACTGCACCCGTGTCCGGATGGGACTCTCCTTGGCGTGGAAGGCAAGCTTGGCGACCGAATGTGTAGATTTCTTTCCTTTGTGACCGACCTTGTGTAACCCTAGATCCTCCCGGTGCCTATATAAACCGGAGGACTTAGTCCGGAGGGGGGAGACTCATTACCATAGCCATACAAGCTAGACCTCTAGGGTTTAGCCATTACGATCTCGAGGTAGATGAACTCTTGTAATACTCGTATTCATCAATATCAATCAAACATGACGTAGTGTATTAATTCCATAGAGAGGTCCCAAACCTGAGTAAACATCGTGTCCCCTGTCTCCTGTTACCATCGACCTTAGATGCACAATTCGGGACCCCCTACCCGAGATCCGCCGGTTTTGACACCGACACCCGTCGCCGCAAGGCCTCCATTGTAACATCTGCCGGTTTGCCCGTGCAGCTTAGCACCGATCTCCATACCCAGGCCGCCATGAGTTTCTTAGATGACGCCTGCCAAACGCCCCATTTCCCACAGATCCCCATCCCCATCCCGATCCCCCACTCCAGAGCGTCGCATCCTAAGCCTGGCTACACTTCCCATGGATCTCAAGGAGCAACTGGCCCAAAAGAGGTGTATCACGGTCTTTTCGCCCAACGTCGCCGAGGAAGCTGACGACCATTACTAGCGGCAGGCACTCAAGCAGCAGGCTAAGTATGCGGGTATGTCGTGGACACCGGCTATGACATGGATGTCATCGACAGTGATGCCCTGAGGCGGGCTATGTCACAGGTGAAGTGGACCACCCCCAACCCTTGGGGTCCAACTGCTGTCGATCTCATCCATGGCCCCGTTGATGATCTCCCATGGCTCGTTGTCAACAATTTGCCATCCTACATCGCCATCGAGCCCCTTTTGTCATTTCAAAAGGACATGTTCTATGACGCTGGCTTGGGATCGACAGCTTCCAAGTCAGACCTCATCAGTGTCGGTGTCAAAACCGGTGGATCTCGAGGAGGGCAGCTGTCGGTGTCAAAACCGGTGGATCTCAGGTTGGGGGTCCCGAACTGTGCATCTAGGCGGATGGTAACAGGAGGCAGGGGACATGATGTTTTACCCAGGTTCGGGCCCTCTTGATGGAGGTAAAACTCTACATCCTGCTTGATTGATATTGATAATATGGGTAGTACAAGAGTAGATCTACCACGAGATCAAAGAGGCTAAACCCTAGAAGCTAGCCTATGGTATGATTGTTGTTCGTCCTATGGACTAAAACCCTCCGGTTTATATAGACACCGGAGAGGGCTAGGGTTACACAGAGTCGGTTACAATGGTAGGAGATCTACATATCCGTATCGCCAAGCTTGCCTTCCATGCCAAGGAAAGTCCCTTCCGGACACGGGACGAAGTCTTCAATCTTGTATCTTCATAGTCCAGGAGTCCGATCGACGGTATAGTCTGGCTATCCGGACACCCTCTAATCCAGGACTCCCTCAGTAGCCCCTGAACCAGGCTTCAATGATGACAAGTCCGGTGTGCAGATTGTCTTCGGCATTGCAAGGCGGGTTCCTCCTCCAAGTACTTCATAGAAGATTTCGAACACAAAGGTAGTGTCCGGCTCTGCAAAATAAGTTTCCACATATTGCCATAGAGAGAATAATATTTACACAAATCTAATCTGCTGATGTATTCCGTAGCGTGACATCACACCACGGCCAAGTCTTTATTTGAATCATTTTACTGTCCCACCTCAGCGCGTTTAGCGAGGCGATTTCCTTGGCATGTCTTGTCAAAGGAGAGATTGTGTCCCCTTATTCTGGGATTCTCATCAATACGGGCGTGGGTAACCCAACCGTACCCGTTGGTATGTTTTCTCGATCAAAGGCGAGTCCCAAACGGTCACAGGGAGGGCCCTTGGTATTCAACCTCTTATAAAGAGACCAAGGCCTTACTCATTTCTTTCAATCTCAAACGAGTTCGCCCTTCGCCTCGAGTTCCAACACCCAAGGCTCCAGATTTCAGGCGCTTCGGACCTTCGACAATGTCCGGTTCCGACCTTCGAGGTCGATGGATGCCCTCCTCCGTCACGGAGGAGGATGTGCTGAAGTTGAGAGAGGCCAGGTTCTTGACCGGCGAAATCTCGCATAGGCTGCCTACTCAAGGGCAGGTCATTCCCACTCCCAAGCCTGGTGAGAGTGTGGTGTTCATGTCTCACTTCCTTCGGGGGCTAGGCTTCCCGACGGATCCCTTCGTGAGGGGGCTCATGTTCTATTATGGGCTGGGATTTCACGACTTAGCTCCGGAGTCCATCCTCCATATTTCCTCATTCATCGTCGTGTGTGAAGCCTTCCTCTGTATTACTCCTTACTTCGGACTATGGCTCAAGACCTTCAAAGTAGAGCCGAAGATGATCGAGGGACGGCACGTGGAGTGCGGAGGTGCTTTTATAAGCAAGAATGCTGGTGCTCCATGGCCCAAGGGCTCTTTTCAAGTGGAGTCCAGCTTATGGCAACGAGAGTGCTTTTATATCACAGCTCCCAGGAGCACCAAGTGGGTGGCGCTGCCAGCTTTCCGCTCGGGTCCCTCGCCACGACTGGCGTCATGGGTCAATAAGGGGCTGGACTGGGGGTCGGCAAAGGACGTGCCCCTGTTGCAGGGCCGCATCCGAGATCTCCTAGAAAGAGATATCAGTCTGGTCGTGGTGACGCAGGTTATGTTAATTCGCCGAGTTCTGCCCTGCAAACATCGCCCCCTCCGCCTGTGGGAGTTCAACCCGGAGGGACCATGAGTTCTCCAACATTTTCTTGGCATGACGCCCGTGGAGACGTACAAATTGTTCTTCGGACTACAAGTAGTGTGTCCGGATTCTACGGAGGATGCAGGTCTGAGCTGCAACCGCCCGGATACTCAAGTAAGTAGCCTTGTGCCCGGACTCGCTATTCGTATATTTATCATAAAATTGCCCCTAAAAGAGTTGTCCTTTAAACAGGAGTGGATAGCGAAAGCAAAGCTAATCAGGTGTCCGGCCCCCCTCCCCGAGACCACGCCGGATCCCGTGCTAGTCAGGATGTTGGAGGTTGTGCCTTCAGAGGAAAGCGAGGGAGGGGACAAGGAAGCTACAACCTCCTCGAAGAAGGTTGTCCGAAAGGGAGGAATCAAAAATTCCTCTCCTCAGGGGAAGAAGAGGACCGCCTCTGACAACCCGGAGACATGGCCTCAAAGCGGGGGAAGAAATCTTCGTCAGAGGGTCCTGCGCCGGGGGATACTTCGGCCGAATTATGCCCTCAAGGGGATCAGCCCTCCACTGATCCGTAAGTAGAGAGGAGTTTTTCTTTTTAAGAAATGAGAGAAATCATTGTGTTATATCTGAGAAGAGTAATCCAAAATTTACCTTGTAGCTCGGACCTTAGCCCTTCTCAGCAGAGCTCGTCTTCGGGGGATCTTCTTCCAGACATGATGGAGAGCGGAACGCCTCCCCCTGCCGTACCGCCTTGCGAGGCGGGCGATCCTAAGGTATCATCGCAGAGGGTTTCTCTGAATCCGGCAGGGCCGGAAGGTAGTCCTATGGCCCCCCAAAGCCCTCTGCGTCCGGCCTTCGAAAAGGGCCATCAGACGAGTCTGGCACCGTCTGGTGCGCGGTCGGAGGAGCTGAAGGATCTGCTAGGTCGAGCATCTATCTCAGAGGAGCATCGTGCATTGATGGGTACGGTGATTGAGAGGATTTCATCCGCGGAGAGCGGATTGCACAAAGCCGTCAGGAGTTTACTGAGAGGTTTTGAGGTACATGAAATAATGTACCCTTTTTGGACAGTTGCACATAAATAAGATGTGTCCTGTGTAGATAGTAGCCCCTGAGACTCTGTGCGTTGTCAAAAGTGACGGCACGCAGAGGATCATAATCCCAGGTTTAATATGCCGCCTCCATACGTAGGTGGCGAAGTGTCGGGTGGCCAGCCAGACTGATGAATTTGCCGAGCTAAAGCGGCAACTTGACGTGGCAGATGCCGACATCGCGCTTGTCAACAAGCGGCTTGACGAGGCACAAGGTATGTAATTACTCCAGTGGCACCTGGTAAGAGGAGCTTTATGCCAGTATCTTACAATGTGTGCGCTGGATGCAGATGGTGCTGCTGCCATGGAGTATCTTCGGGTGGAACTTGCCCGAGCCAAGGAGCAAGCCAGAAAAAGTGATGCGGCTGCCGGAAAGGCTATTGAAGAGCTGAAAGCCGAATAGGCTGCTCACTGCCGAAGCAAGAGGGAAATAGCCGAGATGGCTATGAAGCTGAAGAGCGCTGCTGACCGTTTCAAGCTTCTTGAAAAAGAAGATCGGGCGGAACAGACGGACCTGGAGAAGGCCGTTGCCGATGCCAAGGATGCTCGCTTTGCGATGAGAGCTATGAAGGAGGAGCTGCGTCAGGCCGGAGAGATCGCAGCTGGAAAGCCCTTTATGCTGCGGAGGAAGTTCTGTGATCCTAAACATGCTCCGTTAGACCGGATGTGGAGTATGGCGGACACCTATCTGGATTTGGCAGCGAGTGCCGCAGATGCGGCCGAACACTTCCAAGATCAAGAAGATCGCGAAGTGGAAAAGCTCTTTTGGTCGCAGTTCCACAATCCGGAGCGTCCGCTGTCATTAGCCGATCGTTTGGCCGAATGGGCCGAGCTAAATAGGTTGTCCGGACTCGCCATGAAGTATGTCATGAGTCATCTGTGGCCAGAGACGCCAGAGCCGAAAAGTTATTTCAACTTGGTGCAGCAGTTCCTTGGTGCGGCACCGCATATCAATGCGATGAAGAGGTCAGCGTGCATAGAGGGTGCACGGATGGCTCTTGCCCGTGTCAAGACATACTGGGCGGAAATGGAGGCCACCGCTGTTGCATCCCCAGACTCTGATGGAAGCCGAGTACCTGCCGAGCACTATTTTCAGGAAGTTCTGCAAGGCGCTCGTTTAATAGAGACATAGTGCTCGAAGGATACTATATTCGAATAGCATATATTATTGTAAAACAATATTTTGATAAATTGTAGAAGCTTTTTATACTTGTGCCTGCAAGTATTATAATACCTCCTGTGCGGCCGTTTAACATATATGTATATATAATCTGAAAGATGGCAGTCGTCGGCTTCAGCCCCCACGCACATAATGCGGGGGTGTTCGCAGAAGGCACATTTTCACACTTGATCCAATGTCTTGGTCCTACAAAGTAGGTGATAGCGCAGCGAACTAGGCAATCGGACTATGATGCTTTATCACTTTCACTTAGCCATAGGAGTTTGACAGTGAGGCTACTTATATAGCCCCTGGTGGCGCCTGCGCTCGCCTGAACTCGGAGCGCGTATGTGCCTGGCCGGGAAGCGGCCCTTCGTTAATGTGGAGGAATCCTAAAGATTCTGGTAAGTCATCAAGTGGTTGACCAGTCTCACGCTATATCATGACAGTCAGTTTTCGGCTTTCTCTACTGAGGTGCTCGCCTGGCCAAACCGGGGCACAATCGCAGTAGTTCTCCTGGTGCCTCCTTAGCCGATAGAGCGGAACGTAAGGTAGCAAAACACAGGAGCCGGGCAAACCCAACATTTGATCAAAGACATGATTCGGAGATGATGCATATAAGGCCAAACTCGCGACGCCGAACACTCCCTAAGGTATTCGGTCTTTATGAGGGCGGGCGGGATAACGCCCTTAGTAATAAGCCCCTAGTGTCCAGGTACGCGCAAAACTCTGACGTGGCCACATGCCAAAACTCCAGCCTCCTCCTTGGTTATACCAAGAAACCAGGGGATGTGTATCAACAAGAGACAGTAAAAAGGTTTACGCAAGGTCTTAATCTGAAAAGAATCCTTGGAACGGGTCCCTGCTGCAGGTCTGCGCCTGTGTCTCCGTTGTGCCGTATCCTGGACGGGCGTAGCACGGTGTTCATCTGTAAAAGAGAGGAACTTAGTTAAAGAAAGATCGTGCCAAACATGAGTTATACTAAATAAACAAAGTATAAATCGAAATGGGTAAAATTGAGCTTTATTGTCTCTTGTTTTATATGCGCGGAGCCCCTAGTACAGGGGTATACGGCTATTAAGCCTTTATCAATTGTATGTTTATGCTAGACTCGTCTAGCCGTGTCTGTGGTCTTGACGACCTGTTTAGGTGCTTTGGCTGGTGAAGCCGCTTTATTGTGTGGCTGTCAAGGCAGCCACACTGTCTTCCACGCGGGAGGAACACTCAGTGTTTTCCCTTTAATGAGATGATGCCTCGTGGACCGGGCATCTTAAGCGTAAGAGATGCATAATGCGGTATTGCGTTAAAGCGGGCGAAAGCTTCACGCCCCCGCAGTGCTTGATAGCTACTTGAGAATGGGGCGATGTGGAAAGTTAGCTGTTCACGACGGAAGTTATCGGGGGAGCCGAACATAACTTCTAGCCGGAGAGAACCCATGCAGCGGGCATCCGGGCCTGGCGTTACCCCTTGAAAGGAGGTTTTGCTATGGCAAATTTTTGTTGGGTCTATCCCCATGTTGCGGATTGTGTCCTGGTATAACAGGTTTAGCCCACTGCCGCCGTCCATCAGGACATTTGTAAAGTGGAGTCCGCCGACTATTGGATCTAATACCAAGGCAGTCCAGACTGCATTCCGGATACTTCTAGAGTAATCCTGATGGTCGAAGGTGATCGGTTTTAACAACCATTGGCGAGACTCCTTTGGGATAGGCCGTATGGCGCGTATCTCTGGTGGCGCCATTTTGTTCGTCACGTGAAGTAAGTTTACTGTTTTGACTTCTTGTGGGAAATCCTTTTGTTTCCTGGTGCTCTGCTTGTGGGGTTCGTCGTCGTCCTCACTTGGTGTGTTGAGCCCCTTGTGTTCGGTGTTGAGTTTGCCGGCTGGCTTGAAAACCCAACAATCTTTGTGGGTATGGTTCGCAGGCTTCCCGGGAGTACTGTGTATTCGACATATCTTGTCCAAGATTTTGTTTAAGTTGGATAGATCGTCCCTGTTATCCTTGAGGGGCGGCTTTCTCTGATTTTGCCGCGAGCTTTTGAATCTGTCGTTGACCACCGTGCTCTTTGGGTTGTTTCCCTTATTCCAGCGCTGGTCCTTGCTGTGTCAGGGTTTTCCGTTTCCATCCCTAACTTCGGATGTACTTGGGTCACTGGTGCTACATCTTGCCAACCAGCTGTCCTCTCCTGCGCAAAAGCGGGTCATGAGGCTTGTTAATGCGGCCATTGTTCTTGGCTTTTCTTGGCCGAGGTGTCTGGCGAGCCATTCGTCTCGAACGTTATGCTTAAAAGCTGCTAGGGCTTCGGCATCCGGACAGTCGACTATCTGATTCTTTTTAGTAAGAAATTTGTTCCGGAATTTCTGGGCTGACTCTCCGGGCTATTGAGTTATGTGACTGAGACCGTCTGCATCCGGAGGGCGGACATAGGTCCCTTGAAAATTTTCCCGGAAAGCATCCTCGAGCTCTTCCCAACTTCCAATGGTGTTTTTAGGAAGGCTTTTGAGCCAATGCCGGGCTGGCCCTTTAAGCTTGAGGGGTAAGTATTTTATGGCATGGAGGTCATCTCCTCTGGCCATGTGTATGTGGAAGATATAATCCTCGATCCAGACCCCAGGGTCTGTTGTTCCGTCGTATGCCTCTATGTTTACGGGCTTGAATCCTGCTGGAAATTCATGGTCCAGCACCTCATCGGTGAAACATAGGGGGTGTGCGGCACCCCTGTATTTGGGTGTGCCGTGATGTTCGGATATTTGTTGTGTTGCATTGCTTACTAGAGCTTGCTTTCTTGGCCCGTAGATAGATCTGGCTGGGCCGTCTTTTTGATGCGGATCCTTTGGTGGATCGTGTGCCGGCTTGTGTGCGGCGCCGCTTGCCGCTCCATGTTGGTCATGCGGTCGTCTATCCGACCGGGTGGCTTTCCTATTTTTTGACTGCGGGGGCTCTAAGGCCTCCTCGTCAATTTTAGGCAGTAGCTTTCGCTTTGGATAGCTTTTTGTGCGGCGACTGCCGCCATATTTGTCTGCGGTGTTGCGTACTTTGCTCCATCTTATTCTGAGTGCATCTTCCGCAGTTTTGAGCTTCCGCTTCTGCTTTTTCAGGCTATGCGCAGTGGCGACGAGCCTTTTGTGGAGGTTCTTCTGCTCCATGAGTTTATCCGGCGTAAGGTCGTCCGGACTGTTGTTTTCGCTGGGGACGGGGTGTTCGGTTTGTTTATCCAAGTTGCCCTGTTCGGACGTTTGCTCGAAGGGATGTTCATCATCCGCCGGCTCGTCCTGCTCTATGGCTGGGTCTGTATGGCTGCTGGCTCTATCGAGGCGGGGCTTGGAGCGGTGCTTACATTGCCGCTTTGATTGCTTTTCGAGTGAACGATCCCTCGTTGCATCCCTGTGTTCCTCGTTGTCGCTTCCTTTGGGTGTGTCCACCATGTATACATCATGAGATGAGGTGGTTGTCTAGTGCCTTATAGGCATTGGTTCATGTTCATCTCCTACATCGTCGTCCATACCATCAATGTCTTCGGAGTCGAAGTCGAGCACGTCGTTTAAATTATCGAAAGTGGCTACGAAGTGGGTGGTGGGTGGGCATCGAATTACTTCATCGTCCACATCCCAATCCTGCCGGTCATAGTCTGGCCAGGACTCTCCTGACAAAGAGAGAGACCTGAGTGAATTTAGAATGTCGCCTAAGGGCGAGTGCTGAAAGATGTATGCGGCGGTGAACTCCATGATCGGCGCCCAATCGGATTTGGTCGGTAGGGGCGCGGAGGGCTCGGAGTCCGGAGAGGAGTCCGGCACCTTGGAGTCACGGGCTTCGCAGAGGACAAGGCTGGTGTTCGGCTTCATTGCTGTAGGGATTGCAGCCCCCGAGGCGGTGTCTAACCACCCATCCTCGATTGGTGTGATCGGCTCCGAGCTAGGGGTCGGAGCGGACACAGATGCGGCCTCCAGGGCACTGTTCGGCGGCAGAGCTAGATCATGCCCATCGTGACAGTGCGGCGCGCTCGGCTCTGGCTCGAATTCATCGAAGATCAAGTCTTCGCGGATGTCGGTTGTGTAGTTCAAACTTCCAAATCTGACCTGATGGCCAGGGGCGTAGCTTTCGATGTGCTCCAGATGGCCAAGCGAATTGGCCCGCAGTGCAAAGTCGCCGAATGCGAAGATCTGTCCGGGGAGAAAATTCTCACCCTGGATCGCATCGTTGTTGATGATCGGAGAAGCCATCGGGCCTAAAAGTGACGACACGGAGGAACTCTCTATGAAAGCACCAATATCGGTGTCAAAACCGGCGGATCTCGGGTAGGGGGTCCTGAACTGTGCGTCTAGGCGGATGGTAACAAGAGACAGGGGACACGATGTTTTACCCAGGTTCGGGCCCTCTTGATGGAGGTAAAACCCTTCGTCCTGCTTGATTGATATTGATGATATGGGAAGTACAAGAGTAGATCTACCACGATATCAAAGAGGCTAAACCCTAGAAGCTAGCCTATGGTAGGATTGTTGTTCGTCCTACGGACTAAAACCCTCCGGTTTATATAGACACCGGAGAGGGCTAGGGTTACACAGAGTCGGTTACAATGGTAGGAGATCTACATATCCGTATCGCCAAGCTTGCCTTCCACGCCAAGGAAAGTCCCTTTCGGACACGGGACGAAGTCTTCAATCTTGTATCTTCATAGTCCAGGAGTCCGACCGATGGTATAGTCCGGCTATCCGGACACCCCCTAATCCTGGACTCCCTCAGCACCCTCTTCGGCTCTTCCAAGGGAAAAGAGCCCATCTGCTCTTCCAAGGGGAAAGATCTCGTCTGTGACATCAGGGAGGGCACCCTACAGTCGTGCTCTTCCAAGGGGAAGATCCCATCTGCAACAACATGGAGCACATCCAGGGTCCGTGCTCTTCCCACGGGAACGAGCCCATCTGTGACAAGTGAGGAAACCCATGATTTGTTTTGCCTTGCCTCTTCACAGGGGGAAACCCATGATTTGTTTTGTCGAGTCACTTTTGTAGTGTAGTGAGAATATGTCTAGTTTTAATTGTTATATTTGGTTGTTTGCGGTATGCCTTGTTTATTTCAGTTGTTCACAATGTGATGCTCTATATGTGCAATTATTTACTATGCAATACATTTCATCAATCAAGTTTTAAACATACTGTCGTGGGTTTGTCACGGCAGATGTCCTCGTGAAAGGACTTAGTCGTGGAGCCATCGCTACGGGTTAGCTTAAAGGGGTTAAACCGAACAAGGGGACACGAGAGGTTTTATACTAGTTCGGCCCCTTCGATGAAGGTAAAAGCCTACGTCCAGTTGTGATTGGTATTGCTAGGGTTTCGATGACTGGGGAGCGAATCCGCTTTGCCTGGCTCTTGAGTTGTTGTCTGTCGTCCTCAAACCGCGGCCGGGTCGTCCCTTTATATACATAGGTCGACGCCCGCCGGTTTACAGAGTCCCGAGGCCGGATCATAGATGTATCCGGATCGGTCTCTATTCCTCTAACTTACAACACAAGTTACATGACAGCGTCGGTTTACATCTACAGGCTTTAACCCGCCTTTGGGCCTTGGGCCTTCGTAAAACGCCACCACCTTCACGTCTTCATGGGCTGCTACCCTCATGGAGCTAACACGGCCACTCCTAACTGGTTTACCTCCAGTAATCATATCCCCAACATTAGGCCCAGATTGATTTGAACTCGTTCATGTCAATCTTCAATACTTAGAAAAAATCTTGCCCTGTCATCTTCATATAAATCAGGTAAACCACCGTGATGTCATCCTTTAGTTCGTAGTAAACCGCCCTGACGTCATCTATTCATTGAAGCCGAAGATTCCCTTCATTAATGTATATCCAACCATCGAGACGACACCCTTATTAACTATCCATTTTTGAGCTCCTCGATTCCTGCACTTGTCGCTTTATCGCTTCTCCTTATAAATAGGACCACGGGTCCTTCTCCTTTTTTCCCTTCGTCTCCTTCACTTCTTCTTCCTCCCCGCGACATCTCTGCCCCTGAGCGCCGCCGCCGTCACCGAGATTCACCTCTCCTTCGACAAAGGCCGCTGCATCGACCTGATCGTGCCAGAGAAATGCGGTGATCCTCCATTGCTTCCTCCTGCACAAGTAAGTTCCTCTTCTTCTTACCCCAGATCCGCCATTAGGGTTCGGTGTTCTTCATAGCTTGAAGTTGTTCCTCCTTCAGTAATACCAATGGCTAGTTAGATCTGATTGTTTTCAACGCTGTTTGTAGTTTAAACTCCTTTCTTCTTGTTAAGGCATCTGCTTGATATCAAACTCATCTGAACTATACTGAACCTTTTGAGCGCTTGAGATTAGACCAAAATATATTTTGATTATCCAACCCACAGCAGATCTGAAATTCCCATGCTAAACTGTAAAATTTGTTTTACCTTACTTAGTCCTTTTCACCTTAGATCTGTATCCTATTTACCACATAGGCGGTTTACCTTTGTGAAAGCAATCTATCATATACCATTAGCCCTCTGGTGAACCGGAGAAGCCCTTTACCTCCATTGTTAAACTTCGGTTTAACAATATGTGCATTCCTTTGTTCTGATATTGCCTTGTCATTCACTATAGTATCAGCCTCCGGTTTGCACAATTTACATACTTGTACGTCTTTGTTCCGTCGCATCTTATGTATCCCTATGAGTGGTTTGTAAACCGGTATTTTCTTTCAGCTTTTCGTTTGGAATGGCCAAACAGTTTTATGCTTGCAACTAGGCTCCTTCCCGAGTTACCGAAGAACAACTTAACGGAATGGTCAGTATTGGTACTTTACCCAAAAAGAATGAGATCCGGTGGCGAGTTCCAGGAACAGAGAATCCCCCTACCCCTAAGCAGGGTGAGGTAGTGGTATTTGTTGACCATATAGGCCGTGGTTTGAAACTTCCTGGGTCAAAGTTTTTCCGGGATGTGCTTGCCAGTTTCTAGCTCCATCCTCAAGACATTGGACCCAACTCGGTGTCTAATATATGCAATTTCCAAGTCTTCTGTGAGGTGTACTTACAAGAAGAACCAACTGTTGAGTTATTCCGGGACTTTTTTCATCTGAACCGGCGCATTTAATTCGTAGACGGACCCAACACTGAACTTGGTGGCGTCTCTATTCAAAAAAGAAAAGAGGTTGAATTCCCTCATGCCAAGCTACACAGTCACTCCAAAGATTGGAAGCAAACATGGTTCTACTATAAAGATACTTCCCCTGAAGACGAGAATCCTCTGCCGGGTTACCGCGCCCACCGGCTTTCTAACACTCACCCACTGCCTCAACGTTTGAGTACTGCGGAACTGGCCTCATATGCCCCTCAACTCGCCAAGCTCCGGGCCTTTATGGCCAACGGTTTATCAGGCGTCGACTTTGTGCGTTGCTGGATATCCTGGAGCATCTTGCCATTAAGCCGCCGCTTCGGTTTAATGTGTGAGTATAGTGGTGAATTAGAAGACTCCCAACATCACACCAACTTTCAATTAACCGATGAAGAAGTCACTGAAAGTGTCAAAAAGATTTTGAATGAATCGGAATATGTCTGTTGTCAAACCGGCCTGAACCCCTTTTACACAAAAAAACAAACCGCCTGCTGTAAGTACTGTCCTTCCTTTTCATCTTTGACATCTTTTTAAATTGTTCAACCTGTAAATAACCTTCTGTTTGTCTATAAACAGGGTGATGATCCATTCTGGAAGAAGAAACCTGCAGAGAAAGTGGCAAAGCCATCCCGTCCCAAAACAAAAGCCGTCAAGAGAACCTCAAAGCGGAAGGCAGCTGAACGCATCAGCATGGAACTTGATGGCGACGCGGATGAACCAAAAGTTGAGGTAGAACTTGATTCACTTGGCTCCCTTTTCATGCATCTCATTAACAATTATACTTATCAAGAGAACGTGGAGGGCAGCCATGCTGACGATGTAGAGGTAATACCCTTTCCTCCGGTTCAGACTCTATGCCAACACAAAAAACCCGTCAAGCGGTCCAGAAAGTAAGCTTTTCTCATCCTCTTGCTTACTTGGATCCAACATTTATTTTGAAGACGCAGCAGCACGAGGCTCGCCGGACAACCCGGCATAGCAGCCAACAGGTCACTTCGGTCGGTTTACCTGACACCCCGGTTCGGAAGCGCCGATCTGAGGTCTCCCCCACTTCTGACAATTCTTATCCCAAGGCAGGTTATTTTCGACAACCTCTTAATCCGTCTGATTCAAATTATCAGGTGACACCTCCCTCATCCTCTGGCGAGTCAACAGCGACCCAACTTCCTCCTCTCAAAACCGTAGCTGGGTAAGTACTTGAACTCCTTCTTTTGATGTTGTTCGTACCTTGTAGTGTGCTTTAACTTTCACATTTGTTGCTATTTTAGGGCCAAAGCTAGACCCAGTAAAAAGGCTCAGGTGAACAATCCGCCCGAAGACCAGATGGTTCATGAACCAGAGCAAACGGCTGAACCGGAACAGATGGCTGAACCGGAGGGTCCAAATCCAGTAGCCACGTTTGATGAACCACCCCCTCAAACTCTAAATATTGATAATCAACCAGAAGCTGACACTGTTGTACCTGACAGTGAACCGGCAGATCCAATCCGGGCTGACGACAGGTCTTCCACTCCAGTGAGAGCCACTGACACTCCACCATCACCCGTAAAAACGACTGGAGGCCAAGGAGACGATGTTATCATTACCAGTATGGGCCACAGCTCTCCTGGCCATCTTGTAATCTTGGCAAAACATAGTGCCAAGGAAGAGCGTGCTCCAATGGAGAGGGGTAAATGGAGTACTGATTTGTCAAGCTACGCCCATCTCAGTGCTAAAGAACTCCACTCCGGTTTCTTAAACCGTCTACACTCAAACCGTGATTATGAAGCCGGTTTGGTAAACCTGATGAAGGAACGCTATGAGGTATTTTCATCACGTTTCCTTTCTTGATTCCAAATTATAGACATCAGCCCAAGTAGCCCCCAAGGGCCGGTTTAGCTTTGCGAGGTAAACCGGGTCTTGAATCAATACATCAGCTTTGAACAGATGTACATTAGCCCCCAAGTGTTAAGGATAATGCTTGCATTGTACTTGAGACTTGTGAAAGATTTGTTGATAACAGAGCAAATAGGTATTAGCCCCCAAGTACAAAGTGCATAACTTGTTATACGCTTGGTACTTAGAAAATACATATCCGTTGTTGATATATCTTCGCCGTTGCAGGCCGAGCTGAGTAAGAGGGATGCTCAAACCGCTGATCTTCAAGAGAACGTAAAGTCGCAACAGGCAGAGGCTTCCAAAGCCAAAGAGGAGCTGACCAATGCCCTAGCGGCTATGGAGAAGTTGAAAGAGACCTTCAACAAGGAGTGTGCTGACTAGGAAACAGAAAAGGCCGGTTTAACCAGGAAAGCCGAGGACCCAGAAACAGCCCTGAAGCCAGTGGTAGACGAACTGACCAGCTTAAAGCGGCAGATTGATGCCATGACATCCGCTGTGTTTGGTAAGTACCTCCGCATGCCATTTGTCTAATTCATAAAATCTTATCATTGACCGGTTTACTGATACTAAATCGTGACAGGCACCCGCATTGCTCATCTGGGATCTAATATGCGGATGAAGCTTAAAGTGGCGTACACCTTAATGGAACAGCTATATTCTGGATCCTAGCGTGCAATTTGTACTGCAGCATATAACAAGCCGGCGCCGTCATTGATAAAGGAAACTCTTGAGAAGCTGGCCATGCTGCCTACCCAGATTACAGAACTGAAGAAAGTAGCCGCAAGAGCAGGAGCGCTAACCGCACTAATCCGGGCCAAGGCATGGATTTTGGATCTTGAAGCGGCAGATATCATTAAAGGATATCCAAGTGTGAAGGAGGACGACTCAGACTTCAACAATGATGACCTCCGAAAACTGACAAAGAAGATGCGGCCAATAGCTAGCAAACTGGCGGAGGACACAAACCTATCTCATTTCCAACCGGTTTACGATGCTGAAGGAAAGAGATAGCCTGCCGTGATCCATGAAGTTGAAGAACTTGTGCCTCTAATCCGTAAGCATACTTACGCTCCTGACATTGATCCCTCCAACCTTATCCATGAAGAGTCCGTGTTTCAAGCTTTAACCGGAATCGATTGGTCAACGGTTGATTTCCAGCGTCTGGGGAGGGATGAAGAAGATGTGACTGCACAAGATGACCCTCAACCGTCAAGCCGTCCCGATGAAGCATCTTAGACCGACAACCAGTTTACAAGCTATAGTCTGCTACTGCTTGAAAACAATTATTCAATTTGGGCCGTTTTGAAGCTCCTTGTAATAAGATGGCAGAAACACCTTTATCTATCATGCCATCGAGCATGCTTATGTTGCTTGATATTTTGAAAACTTGTTTCACTTTTGGGATCTATTTATGCATAGTCCATGATGATTTGTGTTCCTGCATACAAGAACTTGAAAGTGTCCTCGTGGTTTACCACTGGACGGGTCATGATACCCAAAATATACATAACTTGGATGAATAACCAAGGTTTGTATTAATCAGATAAAATAAATAATATCTGTGACATACCTTGTTGGCTAACCAACTGCTTGTATGGTAGAGGTGAAAACACCAATCTGGAGTGTTGATAACTCCTGGCCCTCTTGCCGGTTCATATAGAAATCATATTGGGCTAGAAAAGCCGATGATTTGTTCGTATAATGCTGGTGACATCTAGTCAAAACCATACTGGAGCAGTACGCTACCGGTTTAGAATCTGATCATGTACTGACAACTAAGCACTGAAAGTCGTGCCGGTTTGTAATGAACACCGGTTTATTAGAAGAATATTTATAAATCCCTTATCATAAAAACAGCAAAAACAAAAGAAATATGCAAGGCTTTTCATGGGCTGTCAGGCCCTAAATCGAGGCTTTTCATGGGCTGTCAGGCTGCTGAGTTAAACCATTTTTGCAAAGCCTTTTAAGATGGACCTCAATCTTTAACCAATCACCGGTTTAACTTTGACAAGTTCAGGGTCCATGGGATTGACTTGTCAAATGTTCGATGGGTCATACCAGGTTTACCTGGACGGAGTGGCTTACTTAAAGAGGCAGGATAACCCGGGGTTTTAGGTGAATACACCTGGCTTCCAAGCCTGGCTTGATAGCCTATTACAAGGGTTCAAACTCCTTGTTCTCTGAGAAGCAAGGAGCCCCCAGGTAATATGTGAGCTGTGCTCAGTGGTTACCTATGTTTGAGTTGTGCTTAATGCAACAGACTCTCTTTGGCTCCACATAATTTCCTTTTGGCTTAAAGCCTATCAAGAGATGTAGCTATGGTGTGAAGACAGCCAAGCCCCCTAGTGATATCCCTTTGTGATTTTAAACCGATCAAGAGGTGTAGCTATGGTGTGAAAACAACGAAGCCCCCTAGTGATATCCCTTTGTGGTTTTAAACCGATCAAGAGGTGTAGCTATGGTTCAGATATGACCAAGCCCCCTGGTGATATCCCTTTGTGGTTTTAAACCGATCAAGAGGTGTAGCTATGGTTCGGATACGACCAAGCACCCTAGTGATTTTCTTTATATCTGTGTGGCCGTATAGGCCGGTTTAACAAAAACTCCGCTTTGTCAGTAGAAGCTCTTGTGGGCTCACACATGATGTAAAAAGAAATAGATACCCTACTTTATTCGAGGCTCCGGTTTATTATATAATATATACATTATCATAAATATGTACATAAGGAGAGCCTGTGGCTCAAGTATAGTAAGGCCGAAGAGCCACTTGGTCTCCTCCTCCGATTTACGTGAGTCTTTGTGCTCTCGAAAATCAATGAGGTAGTATGACCCGTTGTGAAGATTCTTGCTGACCACAAAAGGTCCTTCCCAAGGTGGGGATAACTTGTGCATATCAGTCTGATCCTGGATGAGGCGAAGCACCTGATCACCCTCTTGAAAAGTTCTGGTCTTAACCCGGCAGCTGTGATAACGTCGGAGATCTTGTTGATAAATCGCCGAACGTGCTGCTGCGAGATCACGCTCCTCATCTAACAGGTCCAGTGTGTCCTCACGTGCCTTCTCATTATTAGCTTCAACATAAGCTGCCACACGGGGCGAGTGTGACGGATGTCACTAGGAAGAACCGCCTCTGCTCCATAAACCATGAAGAAAGGCGTGTAACCCATAGATCTGTTAGGTGTGGTGTTGATGCTCCATAACACAGAAGGTAACTCCTCCACCCAACAACCCGGTGTCCGCTTTAAAGGAACCATAAGTCGGGGTTTAATACCTCTCAAAATTTCTTGATTTGCCCTCTCCGCTTGACCATTAGATTGGGGGTGGGCCACTGATGCTACATCAAGCCAGATGTGCTCACGTTGGCAAAATTCCTCCATCTCTCCCTTTGACAGATTAGTGCCATTATCAGTTATAATATTGTGTGTAAAGCTAAACCGGAATATCACCTTTTTGATGAACTGAACCGCCATGGACGCATCACACTTATTGACTGGCTCTGCTTCCACCCACTTGGTGAACTTGTCAACTGCCACTAACAGGTGGGTCTTTTTGTCCTTGAATCTCTTAAAGGGTCCAACCATATCGAGCCCCCAAGTTGCAAACGGCCAAGTTATTGGAATCATTCTCAACTCCTGAGCAAGAACATGAGTGTGGCGTGCAAATTTTTGACAACCATCGCATCTCTTGACTAAATCCTTGGCATCAGCATGAGCTGTTAACCAATAGAAACCGTGACGAAAAGCTTTAGCCACCAAAGACTTTGAACCGGCGTGGTGACCACAATCCCCTTCATGGATTTCTTGCAAAATCTCACAACCCTCTTGAGGAGAGACACAACGCTGAATTACCCCTGTGACACTGTAACGATGTAACTCCCTATTGATTATGGTCATTGACTTGGAACGCCGGATTATCTGTCGGGCCAAGGTTTCATCCTTCAGTAACTCGCCCCGGTTCATGTAAGCCATGTACGGGATTGTCCAATCCGGTATGACATGCAAAGCTGCCACCAATTGAGCCTCCAGGTTAGGAATAGCTAACTCCTCCTCTGTTGGTATCTTGACCGACGGATTATGCAATACGTCAAGGAAGACATTTGGTGGGACCGGTTTACGCTGAGAGCCAAGACGGCTTAAAGCGTCCGCCGCTTCATTCTTTCGCCAGTCTATGTGGTCAACATGATAACCCTTGAAATGACCAGCCACTATGTCTACCTCTCGTCGATATGCAGCCATGAGTGGGTCTTTAGAATCCCAAGTGCAGATACCTGTTGAGCCACCAGATCCGAGTCACCGAAGCACTTAACCCGGCTTAAGTTCATCTCCTTAGCCATCCGAAGACCATGGAGTAAGGCCTCGTACTCATCTGCATTGTTAGTACATGGGAACATTAAATGGAGGACATAACAAAACTTGTCACCTCGTGGGGAAGTTAATATGACTCCAGCCCCCGAGCCCTCCAACTGTCTGGATCCATCAAAGTGAATACTCCAATATGTGTTATCTGGCTTTTCCTCTGGTGCCTGCAACTCTGTCCAATCATTGATGAAGTCCACGAGTGCTTGGGATTTAATCGCTGCGCGAGGTGTGCATTTGAGCCCGTGAGGTCCAAGCTCAATAGCCCACTTGGCAATCCGGCCAGTTGCTTATTTGTTTTGAATGATATCTCCCAGAGGGGCTGAACTGACCACTGTGATAGTATGACCCTGAAAATAATGTTTGAGCTTGCGGCTTGCCATAAACACCCCATACACCAGCTTCTGCCAATGTGGATACCTCTGCTTTGATTCGATAAGCACCTCACTGATATAATAAACCGGCCGTTGAACCGGATATTCCTTTCCAGCCTCCTTGCGCTCCACAAAAATAGCCACACTAACAGCCCTGGCATTAGCAGCCACATACAACAGTAAAGGCTCTTTATCGATCGGAGCTGCAAGTACAGGCGGTTCAGCTAACTGCCTCTTCAGATCCTCAAACGCTTTATCAGCCGCATCGCTCTAGACAAAGTCATCCGTTTTCTTTAACATCCGGTATAAAGGGATAGCTTTCTCCCCTAGACGACTGATAAACTGGCTCAAAGCTGCAATTCGGTCGGCTAAACATTGAATGTCATTGATACACGCCGGTTTAGCCAAAGATGTGATTGCTAAAAAAAATTCCGGATTAGCCTCAATTCCCTTGTTTGACACCAGAAAGCCCAAGAGTTTTCCTGCCGAGACACCAAAGACACACTTGTCCGGATTGAGCATCATCTTGTAAACCCGGAGGTTGTCAAAGGTTTCTCTCAGGTCATCTATCAATGTTTCCTCCTTCCTGGACTTTATCACAATATCATCCACATATGCATGAACATTGCGCCCAATCTTCTTATGAAGACAATTCTGAACACAGCATTGATAAGTCGCCTGGGCACCCTTGAGCCCAAAGGGCATGGACATAGTAGAAGGCTCCAAAGGGAGTTATAAAAGTTGTCTTCTCCTGGTCCTTGACTGCCATTTTGATCTGATGATAGCCAAAATAAGCATCCAAAAAACACAAATGGTCACAACCCGCCGTAGCATCAATAATCTGATCAATACGAGGGAGGGCAAAGGGATCTGTTGGGCAAGCCTTGTTCAAGTCTGTGTAGTCCACACACATACGCCAGGTGTCGTTTTTCTTGAGAACTAGCACCGGATTAGCCAACCACTCCGGGTGAAAGACCTCCACGATAAACCCTGCGGCCAACAACCGGGCTACCTCTTCACCAATAGCCTTGCGCCTTTCCTCGTTGAATCGGCGGAGAAACTGTCTGACCGGTTTAAACTTAGGATCAATATTAAGTGTGTGCTCAGCGAGTTCCCTCGGTACACCTGGCATGTCAGAAGGCTTCCATGCAAAGATGTCCCGGTTCTCACAGATGAACTCAATGAGCGCGCTTTCCTATTTGGGATCCAGGTTAGCGCTGATGCTGAACTGCTTGGATGAATCACCAGGAACAAAATCAACCATCTTAGTGTCTGTGGCCGATTTAAACTTCAACGCCGGATCGTGTTCTGTAGTTGGCTTTTTCAAAGAAGTCATATCTGCCGGATCAACCTTGTCTTTGTAAAACTTCAGCTCTTCCGTGGCACAAACCGACTCAGCATAAGCCGCATCACCTTCCTCGCATTCCAAAGCGATCTTCCTACTCCCATGTATTGTGATGGTCCCCTTATGACCTGGCATCTTAAGCTGCAGATAAACATAACACGGCCTCGCCATGAACTTGGCATAAGCCGGTCGCCCAAACAGAGCGTGATACGGACTCTTGATTTTCACCACCTCAAAAGTCAATGTTTCTGACCTTGAATCATGATCATCTCCAAAGGCCACCTCTAGGGCTATCTTACCCACCGGGTATGTAGATTTACTGGGTACCACACCATGAAAACGGTGTTCGACGGTTTAAGATTCTTATCTATCAACCCCATATGGTGGAACGTATCATAGTAGAGAATATTGATACTGCTTCCTCCATCCATGAGCACCTTGGTGAACTTATACCCCCCAACTTGAGGTGCCAGCGCTAAGGCCAGATGACCCGGATTGTCAACCCGGGGTGGGTGATCCTCTCTACTCCATAAAATGGGTTGCTCAGACCAGCACAAATACTGCGGCATAGCCGATTCAAGAAAGTTTACGGACCTCTTGTGAAGCTTCTGATCATGCTTGCACAAGCTAGTGGTGAAGACATGATACTGCCCACTATTTAACTGCTTCGGATTGCTCTAATAACCCGACTGTTGCTGCTGCTGATTCCCCTGATGGTTATAACCTCCCTGGTTGCCTTGGTTCCCCTGATTGTTATAGCCAGTTTGATTGCCCTGAAATCCTGAACCAGAGCTACCACCTCCATAACCCGGCCCATGAAAACCACCTCCTGAACCGTCGGGCGGGCCATTGTTGTAATGAAACATGTTGGAGTTCTTAAACTCCCGCATGATATAATAGTCCTTCCAAAGATGTGACGCTGGCTTCTCCTTTGATCTATGCTTTGGACAAGGTTGATTTAACAGACGCTCTAGATTAGGGCCCGAACCTCCGCCCCTCTGGGGTTGTTTGCCCTTATGACACTGACCGTTATCCTGAGCATTGGTGTTAGCCACAAAGTCCAAACTATTGTCGGCCTTGCATTTACCATTATTTCCTTGACCTGCCTGTTATGCTGCTGTCCCTTGGTGTTGCCGTTCTTTTTCCCTTTCCCCGGTTTGTCCTCCTTTGAGTCGGGGTCTTTGGTATTATCTGAATCGACATATTTAACCAAAGCAGCCATAAGCATTGACATATCATTGCAGTGACGTTTGAGCCTTCCTAACTTCTGTTTTAGCGGCAGAAACTGACAATTGCCCTCCAATGTTAATACTGCGGTGTCCGCATTGATGCGATCCGACGAATGCAGAATAGCTGAGACCCGCTTCACCCAATGGGTTGTAGACTCCCCCTCCTCTTGAACACAAGCTGCCAGGTCCACAATCGACATAGGCTGATTACAAGTATCCTTAAAATTCTGGATAAACCGGTGTTTTAACTCGGCCTATGACCCGACGGAGTTAACTAGTAAGCTCTTTAACCAAGTACGAGATGTCCCCTCCAACATCATGGTGAAGTATTTAGCACACACCACTTCATCCACATCCAGCATCTCCATTGCCATCTCATAACTTTCAACCCATGGCTCTGGTTGCAAATCGGTGGTGTAATTGGGCACCTTACGAGGGCCTTTAAAATCTTTGGGCAGTCGCACATTACGTAAAGCGGGGGTGAGACACGGCACCCCTAAGGAACTGAAGACCACACCTGGCTCCACTGAAGCAGTAGGGTGAACCCGAGTAGTTTAACGAGCTCCATGCAGAGCTGCTAACTCGGCCTCTCAACGTGCACGACCATGATCCACCACATCATGCGCATTAGCTCCTCTGCCTGCCGGGTTGTGCCCCTCGCTGCGAGTTATGGTGACGTGCACTGCTTGATACGGCCGGTTCATCCTCAACGTGCCTGCTGTAGCTCCGGATCGGGCGGGGGTGGAATGAATCCTCTCACGACTATGTGAATAAGCCTGCTGCTGGTTTAAAGCTGTTTGAAGGAGCTCTCTGGCCCGTCGCGCCTCAACCGCAACCGGTGACTCGCCGTCGGTTGGGAGGGCTGCCAATCATGAAGCGGCGGCTACAATGTTGTCCAACGGGTTGGAGTAGTGCCCCGGGGGCGTCGGAACATACTGCGGCACAATGTTGTTTTGACGAGGCGGGTCCATCGTGCGCGGCTGAAACGGCGCTCCTGTTCCCGGCGCCTCCGTCCGGTTTAACACTGGTTGGTTACTAATTCCCGCTCCTGGCGTATTGAAGAGATTTCTTGGCTCATAACCTGGCGAGTGATGCGACCGGTATCTTCTTCTCATGACTTCCTCTGAAGCATTCTGATCCAGCCTAAGCCGGTAGGCCTGAGCTTCCAACTTGGCCCGTTCCGTAGCCATACTAGCATTCTCTGCTGCTAGGTCCGCTTTAGCCTGAGTTATCTGATCTTTCACCTTTGCAATCTCCGCATTGTGTTGGTCCCGGGCTGCCGCGTCCACCTCCGCAGCCATCAATGTTGCCAAAGCATCGAATAAATCAGACAGAACTTGAGCTAGAGGCGGCGCAGAGCCCCCTGCTCTCGTCGGCTTTGCTGTCGCTGAACCGGAGAGCATTGCCGTGGCGGTTGATGAGTGGTGTGCTGATTGTGTACCGGCCATGAAGATAGCGACCCGGTTTGGCAGATTGAGGGGGTCTGGAATACTGTTGCCATCAGACCCTCTGCTAATCTGGCCGTCCTGCAACTGATACAGTGATTCGGTCTCTCCAGTTGAAGACTCATCGTCGGAGCAGACAACGGTTTCTCCATCAGATGCCGGTCCATCCTCATATTCCGCTCCATGGATGACACCTACGAAAACATGCCTTGCAGCGGGCTGAACCGGGGAAGGGCTTGCGCGCTGAGCCGTCTCGATGATGTCGGTGCAGGTGTACGGCTCAGGCCCGGTTCACCGATCTTGCTGATGAAGACGTGAATCCCACCAAAGGGGACCCGGTACCCATATCCGATTGAACCGTCCCCGGGACCCCATCCTGCGTCGTCGATGTAGAGCTTGCCGTGATGACTCTTCGTCATCCGGCCCACGGCGTACCCCTTGAGTCCATCAAAGCTGCCCTTCAAGAACTTGAAACCATCATGTGATAGCCCCACGGTGGGCGCCAACTGTCGTGGGTTTGTCACGGCAGATGTCCTCGTGAAAGGACTTAGTCGTGGAGCCATCGCTACGGGTTAGCTTAAAGGGGTTAAACCGGACAAGGGGACACGAGAGGTTTTATACTAGTTCGGCCCCTTCGATGAAGGTAAAAGCCTACGTCTAGTTATGATTGGTATTGCTAGGGTTTCGATGACCAGGGAGCGAATCCGCTTTGCCTGGCTCTTGAGTTGTTGTCTGTCGTCCTCAAACCGCGGCCGGGTCATCCCTTTATATACATAGGTCGACGCCCGCCGGTTTACAGAGTCCCGAGGCCGGATCATAGATGTATCTGGCTCGGTCTTTATTCTAACTTACAATACAAGTTACATGACAGCGTCGGTTTACATCTGCAGGCTTTAACCCGCCTTTGGGCCTTGGGCCTTCGTAAAACGCCACCACCTTCACGTCTTCATGGGCTTCTATCCTTGTAGGAGTAATTGGACACGGATACCCCGAAGACGGCGAGACGATATTTCAAGACATCGGGGCTAGCAAAGCCCCTTAGTCTGCCTGCCGGCTGCCGACTGCGCCAACCAGCCGGCTGCCGACTGCACCAACCAGCCGGCTGCCGACTGCAGCCCGACCTGACATCGACAAGAGACCGACGAGACGGCCATACCGCGGACAAGACAACCGTACTGCGATGACATCATGTATAGTGTCACTTGTCCCCTGGCATTATTTATGAAGTGACCCAGGGGACAAGCATGACATGCACCATGCCTTACCCATGCCTACCCACATAGCTTACATAGTAAGCTAGCCCACACTATAAAAGGGGCACTCATCCATCCATCTAGGAGGATGGACACTCACACACACTCACGCATGAGCTCACACACACCCATTCGGCCATAGGCCATGGGCATAGCCGGCCACTAGAGAATGTCTCATGCAGGCATACACCAAGTCAGATACCCATGGTACTGATCTCAGATACAGCTCCAGGAGCGCTTTGTACTAGACATATCAGATACACTCAAACATGCAGTAGTAGGAGTATTCTCTCTCCGAAAAGCTCCGAAGCTGGGTAAACCACCGCGTGCTACTCGCATACCCACTCCCGGGCCTATCAGCAGTAGTCTTACCCTCACACTAAGCCCTTGTGGCATCTGTCGACTCGCAAGCCCCCCGTGAGAAATACCATGACAGTTGGCGCCCACCGTGGGGCGCTACTACTATTATGCTACCACGCTGCTGCTGGTTTCGCTGTCCGGGCGGGACCATCTTCATCTCCCCCGCCGCGGCGTCGCGCCGTCTCTTTGGCAGCGCTCGGGGGCTCGACTTCGACCCGCCCCCGGAGCGGCCGTGCGAGACGGCGCGCCCTCGTCTTCGCCGTCGGCCTCTTCGTCATCACCGTTGCGATGCCGGCCGTCAGTCCGTGCGCGCGCCGCACACGGGGCCTCGCTTCGGTCGGCCATGTCCATCCATGCGCCGCTCGTGTCGGCTCCCCTCTGCACTGCGCCTTGCTCTGGCCGGAACACGCCTTCGCTCCTATATATGTCATCTCTACAAGCTAGCTAGATGCAAGTCATACGATGGTCAAACCATTGGCCATACACTTTCCAGATAATAGCCATGCACTCTTCGTACACTATCCAGTGCAAGTTGGATAGTGCATGTATCATGGTCAGACAATGGTCAGACAACGGCCATGCACACCCCACCTCTGCTCTTCTTCGCGTACGCGGGCGTGCTGCCATGCTAGCCCGCCTCCGCTCCTTCGCCGCCCGGCTTCGTCGTCCTCTGCGCCTGCGCAAGAGCGAGGACCCGAGCCCTACCGATCAGCCGCCAGCCTCCTCGAGCTCCTTGCCGAGCCGCTCCTCCATGGACGAGCTGGCCTGAGCTCCACTCATTCTCCGCCTACGCAGCCACAGGTCCCCTGCGCTGCGGGCCGCCGTGCTCATCCACCTGGGCCGCCGGGCCCTCCGTCGCCGCCGCATTCGCGGACTTCCCCATCGCCGCTCTGCTCCACCCCGAGCACTGTTGCCGTCCTCCGTGTCCGCGGCGAGCTCCACCCGTGCCTGGCCTTCCCGCCCGCGCCGGCTCCCGCGTCGGTCTCGTGCCCGCTGCCGCATCCCTAGTTCCACCCTGTGCCTGTCGCGCGTTCGCGCCGGCTCGGCAGTGCCCGGTTCGCCGCGCGCCCGGCTGCGTCGCCTGGGCCTCTCGCCTGCGGCTCAACCGGTTGCTCTGCCTCCACGCGCTCGCACCGGCCGCTGCCGCACCATCCGCCGGCTCCGGCTCGCGCCTTGACCCGACCGGCTGGCTCCACGTCCGACAGACAAAGGCCGGGTTCTCCGTCACCATGCCGACTTCTCCGCACGCGCCGGCTGCGCCTCACCTCCGCTCCAGCCGGCTGCTGGGTCTGGCTCCTCCCACGTCGCTATGCCGGGTCCGACGCCCTCGCTGCCCTGCCGGCTCCTCGAGCCTGCTGCCGTGTCATCCGCGTCGCTGGCTCGCGCCTCCCAAGTCCCGGCCGCGTCCGGCCCTGCGCCGGCCTCCCAGCACCGCCCTGCGGCTAGCCGGCTCCGGCTCCCTCCGCCTCCCGGTGCCCGCCCCAGACCGGCTGCTAGTACAGAAGCAGGTCGGCTGCCCATCCGGCCGAAAGAAAGAAAGAAAAGAAAGAGATGTCGGGTGCTAGAAGAGAGAAAAGGGCCGGCTGCCCGAGATCTCGCTAGAAAAGTCAATAGCCGACTCCCGCGTGCGGGCCGTCTCCGCCTGCGCCCACATGGGCTTCGCCCCGCCGCCCCGCGCTGCCGGGTCCCCGCAGAGTGGTTCCGCGCTCCTCTCCGCATCCGGTGGGTGGGCCGGCCTCCTCCAGCCGCTCCTCCTCGCCCGAGCTGCTGCCGCCCTTGGGCCCGGCCTCCCGCGGCCGCTGAGCTCCACCAGCACCATCTCGCGCCGCTGCTGGTCCTCTGCCGGGTTCACGCGCGCTGGCCACTCCCAAGTCCGGCTCCGCCCGTCTTCTTGACTGTGCGACGCATTCTCCGCGACCACCTCTGCCTTCGCTCTTAGCCTCCCGCATGTCGACTCCGCCCCGCGCGCCGCGCCTCCCGCGCTCGGCCGGGTCGCCGTGCGCCCGCTGGCCGGCTGCTCCGAGTCGCCGCCCTGTACCGGGCCCAGGTCGGCTCCGGGTGGCCGGCTCGCCGCCTTCGGCTCCCCCCCGCGCCGACTCGCCGCCTGGCCGTCTCGCGCGCCCCCGCGCCAGCTCCGCTCGCCACTGCGCCTGTTCGGCCGGCTCCTCCACCCGGCTCCGCGGACCCGGCCGCCGGCTTTCGCCTGCACCCGGCGCACGCTGTTCGCTGCTGCCGCCTCCTGCGGACAGAAAAAGAAAGAAGAAAAAGAGCTGGGCCGGCTGTGAGAAAGGTCAATAGGGCCGGCTGAAAAGAGTATTGCCGCCGGCTGCATGTCACATCCCTAGCCTCTGGCATTGCTCTAGCCTAGCCTCATGTGTGCATCATGTTTAAATTTTATGAAATTTGAAATGGGGATTGCTCAAACCCTAGCATTAAAGGAATTCACTAGGTTCACCTAAAATACTTTCAAGTAAGTCCAAATGGCCTTCAAAAATGTTCATGATTTTTGACAAAGGTGAAAAACCTCTACCAAAAATGATGCCAATATTTTTGGGCCATTATGGATTTTTGAATAATCCTTATTGTATTTGAATTGGGGCATTTAAATACTATTAATATTTTTAAATGCTCCAACAATTCTGAAAATAGTTAAGGGCCTCTGTAATAATTCATTTAATGGCCACAATTATTTGCAGGATTTATTAAAATGATTTGGGCTATAAACTAAATCAGAAACAAAACTACAGAAATAGAAAAGAGAAACAAAATAGAAAAAAAAGGGGAGAGAGGCCACCTGGGCCACTTACCTGCTTACCTGCCTGGCCCAGTTTCTCCCGCGGCCCAGCCGGCCCAGCCCACCTCCTCCTCCTTTGTCCTCTTCCTCCTCTGCCAGGAGGACGAACAGAGGCGAGGCGTGGCGCTCGCTGACGCTGCCTCGGCCACCTCCTGCTTTCCCCTGGCCACCTCCTGCTTCCTCTCGTCGCCCTGGACCCGTCCGCGACGCCACGCACCCCCCCAGGCCTCTCACTCTCTCCCCGAGCTCCTCTCCTCCTCTGGCTCTCTCGCGCGCAGCCACCGAACACACCCGCCGCCGCCGACGAGCTCTCTCGTGGCCACCGGGCCTCCCTCGCTCCCCCGACTAGCCCAGAGGCTCCGCCTCGACCCCCTCTTCCTCTCCACCAAGCCACGAGGCCCCGGACGCCTGCATCGCCGCCCACGTCGCCGTTCCCCTCCTCGGCCACCGGAGGTCGTCGCCGTTCGATTCACCGCCGACAGGTCGCCCCCGAGCCCGCTGAGACGCGCTCTGCAACCACAGTGAGCTCTTGGATCGATTCCCCCTCCTCTCCTGCTCGCGTTCTTGCTCTAGCCCCGTTCCCCACCTCCGCCGAAGCTCGCCGCCGCCACGGCCGACGAGCTCCATGCTCCTGAGCTCGTCCGCTCGCCCGAGCATCACCAGCGTGCTCACCGCGCTCCTGCAAACCCGAAACACCCACGAGTGCTCCCTGCCATGCCCTATAACGCCATCTCCGCGGTTGCCCAAACTCCGGCCGCCGCCTTTGAGCTCGCCGCCGTCGATATAGGTCGCCCCCGGTCTAACTAACCGCACCACTCGACGCGCGGGATCTTCAGCGTCACGTAGCTGCCCTCCGCCGGCCATTTGGTCGCCGGAGGAGGAATTCCGACCCCCTCCGCCGTCCCTGGCCTCGCCGGCGACGAGCCGCGGGTCAACTCCGGCGAGTTGACCCGGGTTTGACCCCTCCTCTCTCACTGACCTGCGGGCCCCGCCCGGCTAATTAGGCTAGGATTAGTATTAACTAAATATTAGTTAGTTTAATAGACACTGACAGCAGGGCCCCACCTGCTAATTAATCATAGATTAGTTTTTGTTTAGTTTTAAACTAATCCAGTGGCCCCACGCGTCAGCATTGACTCTGCTGACGTGGCCTTTGACCCGGCCCCACCTGCCATTGACACTAAACAGCTCTGGGTCACTGACCAGTGGACCCCACTGGTCAGGTTTGACCTGGAGGCGCCCTGTTGACCTGCTGACATCATGATGATGTCAGGCTGACGCAATAAGTATTTTCTGGAATTTAAATAATCTTAAATGATTTAATAATTTCAGAAAATAGCTAAAACTTCAATAAATCATAGAAAATTAACCGTAACTCCAAATTAAATAATTTATATATGAAAAATTATCAGAAAAATTCAAGGAATCCATCTGTACCATTTTCATGCATGTTAGAACAACTTATCACTACTGTTTAGAGCAAATGAAGTGAATGACATTTAAATAATCACATATGGAGTTTGAATTTGAATCTTGTATTCAAACCAACTTCATTTAATCTGTTGCTAGTCGCATTAGCCCAAAACACATTCACATTGCCATGTCATAGCATGCATCATATTGTGCATTGCATTGATTGTATTTCTTCTTTGTTGCCGGTATTTGTCCCCTCTCGATAGACGTGATACCGATGATGTGATCGTTGACACTGATGAAGACTCAATGTTATCTTCAGAAGTGACAGGCAAGCAAAACCCCCTTGTTCATTCCGATACAATCCTACTCTCTCGCTCCTGCTCTCTTTTACTGCATTAGGACAACACCGATTCATCTGTTACTTGCTGCGGTAGCTGAACCCCTTTATCCTCTGCATGACCTGTCATTCCACAGTAAATAGATGAAACCCACTAGCATGAGTAGGAGTTGTTTGAGCCCTGTTGTGCCTACTCATTCATGCTTGTTTGTCATGCCTGCTACTGCTTAGAGTTGAGTCGGGTCTGATTCATCGGGGATGAATCAGAGGCGTGTGAACATGTCCTACTGTGTGTGAGCTAAGTGTGTGAACACGATTTGGTAAAGGTAGCGGTGAGAGGCCATGTAGGAGTACATGGTGGGTTGTCTCATTGCAGCCGTCCTCAGGAACTGAGTTCTGTGTTTGTGATCCATGATTCAGCTACTACCACGCATTGGGCCCGAAACCAATGGACCCTCTCGGCTTCTTGACCACCCTTGTCCTCTGTCCAGGAGTCGCAAGTAGTTTCTGGTGTTTGTAGTATGCTGGAGGCCGTGCGCAGCGCTGACCGTAGGGGTGGGCTGTGATGCGGTAGGCACGTGGCACGGTGTACCGGGCGCCCGTTTGGTGTCTCGGGAACCCTGTTCACATCGTTTGGGGCTGTGAGCGAAACTCCGGCCGGATCTCCTCATGGATGGAACCCGAATAGGCGATAAACCTGGACTAGAGACTTGAGTGTTTAGGTAGGCCGTGGCCGACACCCACGTTGGGCTTCCGCTTGAAGGTTGCCGAGTACATGTCGTGTAAACGGCGGTAAGTGGTGAGAGCGTGTGTGAAGAAGTACACCCCTGCAGGGTTAACATCATCTATTCGAATAGCCGTGTCCACGGAAAAGGACTTCTGGGTTGCTTATATCAGTTCATAGACAAGTGAAAGTGGATACTCTAAAATACGCAAGATAAGCGTGAGTGCTATGGATGGCGTTCTCGTAGGGAGACGGGAGCGGATCCATAGTGGTGTATTGATATGGTGAATATGTGGACTCGTGTGCGCCACCTCAAAAGAGTTACATTGCAGTCGTAGTTTAGGATAGCCACCGAGTCAAAGCTGGCTTGCTGCAGTTAAACCCCACCATCCCTTTGTTGATAATGATGCATATGTAGTTAGTTCTGATGTAAGTCTTGCTGGGTACATTTGTACTCACGTTTGCCTATTTTATGTTTTGCAGAGAGACTTCGGTCTCACTAGTAGTTCGCGTGGTCTTCGACGTTTAGCTTGTTACCTCAGCTACGATCTTGTGCCTCGGCAGGATCTGATAGATAGTCAGGCTTCTCAGCCTTTTTCATTTATAGTTGTCTGTACTCAGACATGATAGCTTCCGCTTGTGCTTTGACTTGTATGCTCTGAGTGTTGGGTCATGAGACCCATGTTTGTAATATCTCGCTCCTCGGAGCCTATTGAATAAACTACTTAAGTCGTAGAGTCATTTTGTGATGCCATGTTGTATTGCACATATCGAGCATATTGTGTGTATGTTATTGAAATGCTTGGTATGTGTGGGATCTGACCATCTAGTTGTTTATCTTTAGTAGCCTCTCTTACCGGGAAATGTCTCCTAGTGTTTCCACTGAGCCATGGTAGCTTGCTACTGCTCCGGAACACTTAGGCTGGCCGGCATGTGTCCTTCTTCGTTCCTGTGTCTGTCCCTTCGGGGAAATGTCACGCGATGAATACCGGAGTCCTGTTAGCCCGCTACAGCCCGGTTTACCGGGGTCCTGCTAGCCCAGTGCTACAGCCTGGATTCACTCGCTGATGACCGACACGTTCGATGCTGGGTCATGGATGCCTGTCCCTGTAAGTCTGTGCCGCTTTGGGTTTACGACTAGCCATGTCAGCCCGGGCTCCTTATCATATGGATGCTAGCGACACTGTCATATACGTGTGCCAAAAGGCGCAAACGGTCCCGGGCAAAGGTAAGGCGACACCCGTGGGAATACCGTGCGTGAGGCCGCAAAGTGATATGAGGTGTTACATGCTAGATCGATGTGGCATTGAGTCGGGGTCCTGACGGCATTGGTATCAGAGCCAGGTTGACTGCCTGTAGGATTACCAAGCCAAACTGGGCGAAGTTGAGTTTAGAAATTCTTTAGTTATATAAGGGAATTGATTGTGGGATGGAACGTAAGGCTCTTTTTACTCCTTATACCTTATGCCTTCTGATCTGAGTCATCTTATCTTTCCTGCGGGGATTAAGAACTAGGCTATCTCTTCTTTCTATTAGGATCACGTGTTACTAATCCGTAGACTTATAAGATTGTTGGATTTAAGCTTGAGTTTAGTTTCTACTACTTCCGTATGTTAATTGTTGATCTCGAAACCTTGATATCGTGCTTCTGAGTGGTTATGCCACCATTTTGTGAATGTCTCAAATCTTTTCTGAGCACTTACAGCCGTTATGCTGTCCGAGTCATCCCAGGTTTCTATACAATCTGATGCAATTTGCAAATCCTTTCTTCCCGTTTCGATGTTCCTTTGGGCCAGATTAACCACACTAATCAGTAAGTTGAGGTACTCCGTTACCTTGACATATATGTTGGAGATATTATTATGACCCTAGGTGTCTTAGGGGATCATCTAGTAATTTAGCCATGATTTGTGTTCCCAGTGTGATGATTCTGGCCATCATTCTCGAAAGCATCCTGTGATGCTACTTAGTAGTAGGTATTCTACTCCTTGAGCTTTGAACCCGAGATTCACTCTACTTACTTCATGTTGATAGTGTTTGCTAGTTCCTTCAGGATATTAGTAACTTTGCGATAGTCCTCGAGGTCCGTGGTATTTCCTTCTTCCAAATACTATGAACCGCTTATGGCAGATGTTTATTGGGTCAAAAGATCACAATTAGAGTACTCTTGAGGAGTTCTCCATTCATAAATCGTGACTCTGCCAGTTCTACCTTTCTGCATGGGTTATCCGGGAGAAATATGTTGAACTTGGTTCGACATACTAATCTATGCATCCACAACTCAGAAAATTATATGTTCCTTTGAGTTGTTCTCTTTAGTTGCATTCTGACCCTCGTCTATCAATTGATAGTCAAGAGTATGCGTGCATTCATTTATCGATGCCTATTACTCTTGTGGTCCATCAAGCCATTCCATCGCAGAATGACTAGGAGAAACAAACTCCAGTACCTCTTCCATATCCAGGATTGGGTCAGAGAAGTTGTGCTCCGCAGATCAAATTGCTAATCCAGCTTTTGGTTCTGCTCTACCTTGGAGTATTACATATTTTATATCGAGATTGTTATAGGAATTGCACACCATCCTATGCACTCTTGGTACAGTGATACTTCTTGCCATCATTGTTCATTCCTCGGTTCCTGTATTATTGTAACCGGAATGCCGACAAGTGAATCATGATGTGTGAAATCAATACTCCTAGCAACCTTGTTGCTTGGTAGCTAAAGGACAATAATTTCATTCTTAGCGTGTTGTTTATTGAATCATCATTCTAAGATTGATCGTGCTACCTAGTCCTTATTTCGGTGCACCCTTCGATTGATGAGTTAGGATTTTGTCAAGTCCTCACTCATTTGATCATATCATCTTGCCCTGAAAAGCAAGATTGTTCTCGAGCTTAGTAACATACCGGTGGTTCGTGACTTTCCAAATATCTTCTTGGAGGTGTTACCGGGTTGTCACCTGACCGCTATGTTGAGTTCGTGATCAAGTTGGTTTTTTGTGAACCATCCTTCTCCAAGAATCTGTGTTGGATATCCCTGAGCTAGTTGGTTAAGTTAGACAACGACTTGGAGAGTTGGAAGATAAAAGCTTGCCTGACTTAGTTCGTTCCAAAGGGATATTCTTGTGTAGTGTGTGTTGAAGAAAGATGATATCTTCATCGATTGGTCCCTGTGATCAGTTGCTGGATCTATTGTCTTATCAATCCTTTGATTTGAGTGTGGGCTATCGTCAAATCAAATCAGAACCAACGATATTCGTAATGTTGTCTTACTCGTGGTTGATTCCTCGAGCATACACCATTATATCTTTGGTCTGACCAATGCTATCACCGTGTTCACTTAACTATGGAATTCCTTTTAAAAGGAAACCTAGATGAATTGTTGTTGAGCCCATTGACAACATCCTTATCTCCTCCATAATTTTGTTGAACATTAAGCTAGTGTTGGAAATTTTTGAAAGCATTTGTTCATGCTAGCTCATGAAGCATATGTTTGGATGAAGGTAGTGACTTCCTTTAATTCATGTGCATCTGATGCAAGTTGCCGCCATGGATTCGAGAAAGTCAATGTTGTTTTCTTGGAATCATTCCAAATCAGTCATGCACACGTGCGAAGAATTCTGTGGTTTGAAGACTTGCAACCTTCAATCTATATGTGTCCCTAGCACACCAAGCCACTGATTGAATTGTTCAAGGAGAAGAAGTTCCTTCTTAAGAGTATACCTTATGCAAGGACTTCGATATCCTCGATGATGGTTCCCCTCCTGAATTCGGTAGTGTTTTATTATAAGACTACTTTGTGGTCATGCTTGTCTTGGACAACATGTTCACATGTTTGTAGCAGAACCAGCTCATGTTTTGGAGCTTGCTATCGTAGTTCGTCTCCCGAGAATCTCGCAACGTCATCTCGTCGATTTGTGTTGCAAACTTTTATTTTTCTTCCTAGACTCGATGAGTTTGGAATATCCTGACACCAACCAGATCTGAATCTTAGGCAGATATGAGGGGTTGGAACATTTCCCAAGAACTATAATATTGGTCTCTCGATAACCGGTAAGGTGGATGTCGTGGCCAACACACCCATCCGGTAGACCTATTATTATAGTATCTTATTTGATGGAATTGGCCACCTCCCCATAGGGATTTCGTAGGATTTACTCCCTAGTTGCCCCTATGGATCTTTGTGTTCCCGAAGTCCGACCTTTACTTGATGTTCTAGATACCAAACCATTTCAATGAATGGGATACACTAGCACATCAAGGAGAACATTAGAAGCGGAGTGCTAAATGTCTCTCGGTCGATCATCCAGATTTTGTTTCCTTGGCCTCGCTAAGGTGAAATCTGAGAAGGTGTTATCTTCCTTTGCATCTGCATCATCCATCATTAGCCATCATGGTAGTATGTTGTGTTGTCAGCACCCTTGACACGGATGTTGATAAAACCTTGATGATTATGGAAATGCTCAAGTTCTTGAGAGCACGCACAAGCGCTAGGTGTTATCATCGACACTAATTGGGATGCTCTTAGTTTCCTCGGCAATGCTATGATCCTTTCAAACAGCGAATTCACTCCCTATTGTTGGGTTCTTCCCCAGTTACCAGAATCATTTCCAGCATTTGCATTTTGTTCCCAGCTTGCACCACCAATGTGCCATTCTACCATGGGTCTCATCCATTTCCGGTGATAAGCAAATTCATCCATTACGTTGTCTTCAACAAGGTAATCCACATCATCCAAGTCCGAGTATGCCATTCTACCGACCCCGCCAATCGATTGCTTGTGATTGCCTTAGGCTGGTATAAAGAGTTTCAATGATCTTTGAATCAAAGGTAATTCTTTTTGCCACTTAAGGGGATATATCTACGAGTCACCATCCCTAAGATGCCTCGTTGTGGTATCATGGCAATCCAACTCCTCGCTACGTTGACAACCGATCGCCACATTCTTAAGTCTGGAATTGTTGTCTACTTAGCGAACCCTCGTCATTTGTCTTACTCCATTTCTTCGGATATGTGCTTCGTCTCTCAGCTCAAGAGATGTTGCTATATCTCATCCCATGAGTTGATCCTAAGTTGTTCGGTCTTCTCGAAGATCGATTGTTCTAGAGTTTTCCCTTCCTCTTCTTGTCATGATTAGCTGAAGTTCTCAGAGCAAGACGACAAGACAATGATGGTGTTCAAATCAACGTTCATTTGAAGTGCACCCTGGATCATGAAGATTATACTAGTTTGCGTTTCCCCTTCACTTTACCCTACGCCTGAATCTCGAGACGAGATTCTTGTTTAGTGGGGGTGAATTGTCACATCCCTAGCCTCTGGCATTGCTCTAGCCTAGCCTCATGTGTGCATCATGTTTAAATTTTATGAAATTTGAAATGGGGATTGCTCAAACCCTAGCATTAAAGGAATTCACTAGGTTCACCTAAAATACTTTCAAGTAAGTCCAAATGGCTTTCAAAAATGTTCATGATTTTTGACAAAGGTGAAAAACCTCTACCAAAAATGATGCCAATATTTTTGGGCCATTATGGATTTTTGAATAATCCTTATTGTATTTGAATTGGGGCATTTAAATACTATTAATATTTTTAAATGCTCCAACAATTCTGAAAATAGTTAAGGGCCTCTGTGATAATTCATTTAATGGCCACAATTATTTGCAGGATTTATTAAAATGATTTGGGCTATAAACTAAATCAGAAACAAAACTACAGAAATAGAAAAGAGAAACAAAATAGAAAAAAAAGGGGAGAGAGGCCACCTGGGCCACTTACCTGCTTACCTGCCTGGCCCAGTTTCTCCCGCGGCCCAGCCGGCCCAGCCCACCTCCTCCTCCTTTGTCCTCTTCCTCCTCTGCCAGGAGGACGAACAGAGGCGAGGCGTGGCGCTCGCTGACGCTGCCTCGGCCACCTCCTGCTTTCCCCTGGCCACCTCCTGCTTCCTCTCGTCGCCCTGGACCCGTCCGCGACGCCACGCACCCCCCCCCAGGCCTCTCACTCTCTCCCCGAGCTCCTCTCCTCCTCTGGCTCTCTCGCGCGCAGCCACCGAACACACCCGCCGCCGCCGACGAGCTCTCTCGTGGCCACCGGGCCTCCCTCGCTCCCCCGACTAGCCCAGAGGCTCCGCCTCGACCCCCTCTTCCTCTCCACCAAGCCACGAGGCCCCGGACGCCTGCATCGCCGCCCACGTCGCCGTTCCCCTCCTCGGCCACCGGAGGTCGTCGCCGTTCGATTCACCGCCGACAGGTCGCCCCCGAGCCCGCTGAGACGCGCTCTGCAACCACAGTGAGCTCTTGGATCGATTCCCCCTCCTCTCCTGCTCGCGTTCTTGCTCTAGCCCCGTTCCCCACCTCCGCCGAAGCTCGCCGCCGCCACGGCCGACGAGCTCCATGCTCCTGAGCTCGTCCGCTCGCCCGAGCATCACCAGCGTGCTCACCGCGCTCCTGCAAACCCGAAACACCCACGAGTGCTCCCTGCCATGCCCTATAACGCCATCTCCGCGGTTGCCCGAACTCCGGCCGCCGCCTTTGAGCTCGCCGCCGTCGATATAGGTCGCCCCCGGTCTAACTGACCGCACCACTCGACGCGCGGGATCTTCAGCGTCACGTAGCTGCCCTCCGCCGGCCATTTGGTCGCCGGAGGAGGAATTCCGACCCCCTCCGCCGTCCCTGGCCTCGCCGGCGACGAGCCGCGGGTCAACTCCGGCGAGTTGACCCGGGTTTGACCCCCCCTCTCTCTCACTGACCTGCGGGCCCCGCCCGGCTAATTAGGCTAGGATTAGTATTAACTAAATATTAGTTAGTTTAATAGACACTGACAGCAGGGCCCCACCTGCTAATTAATCATAGATTAGTTTCTGTTTAGTTTTAAACTAATCCAGTGGCCCCACCCGTCAGCATTGACTCTGCTGACGTGGCCTTTGACCCGGCCCCACCTGCCATTGACACTAAACAGCTCTGGGTCACTGACCAGTGGACCCCACTGGTCAGGTTTGACCTGGAGGCGCCCTGTTGACCTGCTGACGTCATGATGATGTCAGGCTGACGCAATAAGTATTTTCTGGAATTTAAATAATCTTAAATGATTTAATAATTTCAGAAAATAGCTAAAACTTCAATAAATCATAGAAAATTAACCGTAACTCCAAATTAAATAATTTATATATGAAAAATTATCAGAAAAATTCAAGGAATCCATCTGTACCATTTTCATGCATGTTAGAACAACTTATCACTACTGTTTAGAGCAAATGAAGTGAATGACATTTAAATAATCACATATGGAGTTTGAATTTGAATCTTGTATTCAAACCAACTTCATTTAATCTGTTGCTAGTCGCATTAGCCCAAAACACATTCACATTGCCATGTCATAGCATGCATCATATTGTGCATTGCATTGATTGTATTTCTTCTTTGTTGCCGGTATTTGTCCCCTCTCGATAGACGTGATACCGATGATGTGATCGTTGACACTGATGAAGACTCAATGTTATCTTCAGAAGTGACAGACAAGCAAAACCCCCTTGTTCATTCCGATACAATCCTACTCTCTCGCTCCTGCTCTCTTTTACTGCATTAGGACAACACCGATTCATCTGTTACTTGCTGCGGTAGCTGAACCCCTTTATCCTCTGCATGACCTGTCATTCCACAGTAAATAGATGAAACCCACTAGCATGAGTAGGAGTTGTTTGAGCCCTGTTGTGCCTACTCATTCATGCTTGTTTGTCATGCCTGCTACTGCTTAGAGTTGAGTCGGGTCTGATTCATCGGGGATGAATCAGAGGCGTGTGAACATGTCCTACTGTGTGTGAGCTAAGTGTGTGAACACGATTTGGTAAAGGTAGCGGTGAGAGGCCATGTAGGAGTACATGGTGGGTTGTCTCATTGCAGCCGTCCTCAGGAACTGAGTTCTGTGTTTGTGATCCATGATTCAGCTACTACCACGCATTGGGCCCGAAACCAATGGACCCTCTCGGCTTCTTGACCACCCTTGTCCTCTGTCCAGGAGTCGCAAGTAGTTTCTGGTGTTTGTAGTATGCTGGAGGCCGTGCGCAGCGCTGACCGTAGGGGTGGGCTGTGATGCGGTAGGCACGTGGCACGGTGTACCGGGCGCCCGTTTGGTGTCTCGGGAACCCTGTTCACATCGTTTGGGGCTGTGAGCGAAACTCCGGCCGGATCTCCTCATGGATGGAACCCGAATAGGCGATAAACCTGGACTAGAGACTTGAGTGTTTAGGTAGGCCGTGGCCGACACCCACGTTGGGCTTCCGCTTGAAGGTTGCCGAGTACATGTCGTGTAAACGGCGGTAAGTGGTGAGAGCGTGTGTGAAGAAGTACACCCCTGCAGGGTTAACATCATCTATTCGAATAGCCGTGTCCACGGAAAAGGACTTCTGGGTTGCTTATATCAGTTCATAGACAAGTGAAAGTGGATACTCTAAAATACGCAAGATAAGCGTTAGTGCTATGGATGGCGTTCTCGTAGGGAGACGGGAGCGGATCCATAGTGGTGTATTGATATGGTGAATATGTGGACTCGTGTGCGCCACCTCAAAAGTTATTTGCAGTCGTAGTTCAGGTTAGCCACTGAGTCAAAGCTGGCTTGCTGCAGTCAAACTCCACCATCCCCTTTGTTGATAATGAGGCATATGTAGATAGATCTGATGTAAGTCTTGCTGGGTACATTTGTACTCACGTTTGCCTATTTTATGTTTTTGCAGAGAGACTTCGGTCTCGCTAGTAGTTTCACGTGGACTTCGACGTTTAGCTTGATACCTCAGCTACGATCTTGTGCCCTCGGCAGGATCTGATAGATAGTCAGGCTTCTCAGCCTTTTTCATTTATAGTTGTCTGTACTCAGACATGATAGCTTCCGCTTGTGCTTTGACTTGTATGCTCTGAGTGTTGGGTCATGAGACCCATGTTTGTAATATCTCGCTCCTCGGAGCCTATTGAATAAACTACTTAAGTCGTAGAGTCATTTTGTGATGCCATGTTGTATTGCACATATCGAGCATATTGTGTGTATGTTATTGAAATGCTTGGTATGTGTGGGATCTGACCATCTAGTTGTTTATCTTTAGTAGCCTCTCTTACCGGGAAATGTCTCCTAGTGTTTCCACTGAGCCATGGTAGCTTGCTACTGCTCCGGAACACTTAGGCTGGCCGGCATGTGTCCTTCTTCGTTCCTGTGTCTGTCCCTTCGGGGAAATGTCACGCGATGAATACCGGAGTCCTGTTAGCCCGCTACAGCCCGGTTTACCGGGGTCCTGCTAGCCCAGTGCTACAGCCTGGATTCACTCGCTGATGACCGACACGTTCGATGCTGGGTCATGGATGCCTGTCCCTGTAAGTCTGTGCCGCTTTGGGTTTACGACTAGCCATGTCAGCCCGGGCTCCTTATCATATGGATGCTAGCGACACTGTCATATACGTGTGCCAAAAGGCGCAAACGGTCCCGGGCAAAGGTAAGGCGACACCCGTGGGAATACCGTGCGTGAGGCCGCAAAGTGATATGAGGTGTTACATGCTAGATCGATGTGGCATTGAGTCGGGGTCCTGACACTGCACGAGCCGACTGTTTAAAGAAAATGATGAGGCCGGGTAGAAAAAGAGCTGCCAGCTGCCCGGGTGCAAAAAAAAAAGAGGCCGAGTGCCCAATCCGGCTGAGAAGAGGTCGGATGCCTAGCCAGCTGACTAAAAAATTGTGTGCACGTCCAGCTGTCCACAGCCGGCTAATGATAAAAAGTCTTCGTCCGGCTGCAGCCGTCCGAAGAGAAGAAAAGAAAAAAAGAAACATTTGTCCGTCCGTCTGCCTACTTCGACACTCGGACGGCCTGACGTGACCCGGCCTGCCTGCCCGCGTCAATGTGTGGCCGGCAGGAGCGCCGACCCGTTTGCTCGTCTGCCTCGACGCCGGCTCCGCCAAGCTGGCCCAGCCATCAAGACCTCCTCGAGCACCCGAATCTCGGGGGCTACACCCAGCGGGTGCGCTGACGCGCCCCGAAGAAGAAGACAAAGAAGTTGCCGGGAGATCCGGCCCGATTGCTCAGCAGTCGCCCTGAATCTCGGGGGCTACACCTAGTGGGTGCGTTGACGCGCTCCCGCAAAGATGAAGACAAAGTAGCTGTCGGAAGATCCGACCCGCTGCTCAGTAGTCGGTCCGAATCTCGGGGGCTACACCTAGCGGGTGCGCTCATGTGCTCCCGCGAAGATGAAGACAAAGTAGTTGCCGGGAGATCCGGCCCGACTGCTCAGCAGTCGGCCCAAATCTCGGGGGCTACACCCAGCGGGTGCGCTGACGCACCCCCGCGAGAAAGAAGCCAAGGTAGTTGCCGGAAGATTCGGGCCGACTGCTCAGCAGTCGGCCCGAATCTCGGGGGGTACACCCAGCGGGTGCGCTGATGCGCCCCCGCGAAGATTGCAGACAAGAGAAGAGTTTTGTCCGGCTGTCAGCAGCCGGCAGAAGAAAAAGGGCGTTGCAAGACGCCTCGCCGCCTGGCCGGTCGAGCCTGACCGGCCGGGCGAAGGCTTCACCCAGCGGGTGCGCCGACGCGCTCCGTGAGCGCCGAGTCGCGCTCCGCGAGCGCCGAGTCGCGCCGGCTGTCTCCGACGACCGCGACTACACGAAAATCAATGTGAGATCCTCACCCGCATATTTTCTGCACCACGCAAGCATGGATAACCACGAGCAATGCTTGGGAGCTGTCTCCGCATTTTATTACAGTAGCGTCACTGTTCGCCCCGGCGCCAGCCAGAGTTGGCCCGGGGGCTGGCCGCTTGGCCTGAGACGTTAGTTCCCGCAGACGGCTTAGTACCATGCGCGGTACCAAAAGCCCACTCTTAGTCACAGACCGCGGAGCGGCTGTCTGACTAGCAAGAGTGTACACTGGAGGCCACCCATGCGAAAAATGTCCGGGAAGAAAAACGTTCGGGCGACCCGACCGTTTTCCTTTACAAGTATCTACTCGGTTGAATCTGCTCCTAGACTCTGAGTACTGTACACTCCACTTCGCGGCCCACTCTTAGCCACAGACCGCAGAGCGGCTGTTCGGCAAGCAAGAGCACAAGCCAAAAAGCGGAGGGAACACGAAAAATATTAAGGGGGCTCGGACGAAACCGAGTCAGCACCCTCCGCATAAAACTTGCAATACTAAAAGCAAGCATATGATATATTTGCATGGACTAACTTTGTCCTTTTTTATGATCATTTCCATGAACATTTGCCAAAAAACCTCCGCCCAACTTTGCCAAGTTGCCCGGAGGCTTGGGGGCTACTGTCGGCGTAATTAGACACGGATACCCCGAAGACGGCAAGACGATATTTCAAGACATTGGGGCTAGCAAAGCCCCTCAGTCTGCCTGCCGGCTGCCGACTGCGCCAACCAGCCGGCTGCCGACTGTAGCCTGACCCGACATCGACAAGACATCGATGAGACGGCCATACCGCGGACAAGACAACCGTACCGCGATGACATCATGTACAGTGTCACTTGTCCCCTGGCACTATTTATGAAGTGACCCAGGGGACAAGCATGACATGCACCATGCCTTACCCATGCCTACCCACATAGCTGACATAGTAAGCTAGCCCACACTATAGAAGGGGCACTCATCCATCCATCCAGGAGGATGGACACTCACACACACTCACGCATGAGCTCACACACACCCATTCGGCCATAGGCCATGGGCATAGCCGGCCACTAGAGCATGTCTCATGCAGGCATACACCAAGTCAGATACCCACGGTACTGATCTCAGATACAGCTCCAGGAGCGCTTTGTACTAGACATATCAGATACACTCAGACATGCAGTAGTAGGAGTATTATCTCTCCGGAGAGCTCCGAAGCTGGGTAAACCACCGCGTGCTACTCGCATACCCGCTCCCGGGCCTATCAGCAGCAGTCTTACCCTCACACTAAGCCCTTGTGGCATCTGTCGACTCACAAGCCCCCCGTGAGAAATACCACGACAATCCTCGTGGAGCTAACCCGGCCACTCCTAACCGGTTTACCTCCAGTAATCATATCCCCAACACATACCGATATATATTTGCTTATTGTTAAGCCTGTTATAGCTAGCATATGTCTCTTTTAAAGTTTTCTGATTGTTCGATTGTTTGTAGTTAGCATATGTCTAGTTTCAAATGCTATCTTTGGTTGTTTGTAGTATACCTTATTTATTCCAGTTATTCACAACATGATGCTCTATATGTGCAAGTGTGAATTGTGCAGTTAAATTTCATCGGTACCAGTTTCAACAATACCACTATGAATGACTAGATTTGGTTGTTGCATCTTGTAGTTAACACGCCTTTCCATTTTTACTTAACAATAATCAGTGTACTTAGACCGACACAATACCAATTTGAATGACTATGTTTGCTTGTTGTTAAATGCTAGGCCTGTTGCAGTTAACACACCTTTCACTTGTTTTGATTTACTAGCGTGGTTAAACCTGCACACTGAAGCTATCTTTTGGAGATTATTTTGTCTGCCATAGATAATTTTGGTTGATGTTTAGCCTGTTGTGCTTAACATGCCTCTCGATGTACCTACACAGGACAATTTTGGGAATGACTATTGTTTTCCATTGAGGTTAGCTTCATCCCATGGCTTATATATACTCATTGTTTAGGATATCGGTAGATGGTACCATATAGGCCGGGGGCTGATAAGGGACTAATCAGTGAATCAGACTTTTAACTGAATATATCTGTAACCCATTTATCATTAGGTTAACTAGGGCCATATGTAATATATCTGAGGCTACATACCAACATGCACTATACTTAATGTCTAAATATGCAATCCTAGGCTACATAGCAACAAGGAAGAGTGTTACCTTAATGTTCTGATGATGTCTAGATATACGTAGAAGAGCAGCAGCAACAACAACACAACCCTATTTGGATACTCAACTTAGCTAGAGGTTAGAGTTAGTTTCTAGCTCATGACTAACCCTAAACTAACTCCATCCAAAGAGATGTCTGGATGAGAGGGTTAGATTGACAATAAATGCACGAGGAGAACTAGCTCCAATTAGCACCTCTTGGGTTGGATATTTTTTGGGTGGGTTAGATGCAACTAGCTCAAACTAGCCCTCATGTTTGGATATACTTTAGGGCTATTTGAGCCTAAACTAGCTCAAACTAACTCTAACCCATGGATACAGCAGTTGTTAATCAGCCGATAATTTGTAAGAATGCAATAAACTCATTTCGGCCCATAATATAAGATGTTAATTCATCTAATATGTGAGTATATTGGATGTTATAAGATATTATAAAAGAGTGTTGCACTGCATCATTGTGTAATTGTTGTTTAGCTTCTAATATTAACTTGGTGCTTTTAGGTACATATGTCATTGGTAAAGATCCGCGCTTCGACCCTTTCTGCGTGTGGGGCAATGAGATATCGATGAACCAGCATCAAGTGAGGAAGCTGATAAATATTGTTAGTAAAATGGGTCAAAAGATGGGAATTAAACTATTTGTTTACACTTTATCCAAGACAACAGCGAACTACGGGATGGTAAGTGAGAACTCTGCAGCCTTCTTTTTACAGCCCATAATGAGTTGTGTTAGATGACAATGTCTGAATCTTTTTTCTTGGCAGTGGTTGCCAAAGCAGCTTACTCAAGATTACCTCTCAAACTACATGATTGGTTGGCATGCAAAGGTTAGTGTATTTCTACCAGAACAAGATGATTATCTAGATGTTTTCATGAAGATCATGAAGGATGGGCGGTCAGCCATCACAAGGGGTTGGACTAGAGTCATGCATGCCTTCTGCATGGAGGAGGGCACAATATGGGCATTCTGCTTCACCTTGTTTTGCAACCAGAATGTATTTCACCTCTTTCTTTACTGTCTTTAATAGTACAAGTATACAATTATGGTTCATCATTCTTTATTTGGTTCTTATGTAATTCTTGAACATATGTACCTATGAATCGAGTAATGCATTTGTTGTTCGAACCTGATGGATATGAATAAAGCTATAACATACATTCAAATTCAAATTCAAATATGGTATGCTTTGAAATAGCAGCAATTAAATTATGGTGAAATTATGCCCACGAGGTTGTTACGGAACACACGGTTGGTAAAACACAAACGTTTGCGATATACACCATAATCCGACATGGTTCACAAAGAGGAAACGTGTGCAAGCATGCACACAGTTGCCGTTTGCAAAGCGTGTGTGATGTCAAACACTATCACAAATGGTGCGGGCAAACTAAACGTTTTTGTTAGTTGCCTTATCGTACATGATTCGCAACCATGAACTGTTTCTGATGAAGTATGCATCGTAAACATTGCACCACAGAATATCGTGTGTGATAGTTGTTGTGTACGATGATATTACGATGGTCCGATGTTTCGTAATACTGTCCAACACTCGTACGATGATTAGATAATCTTCTTAATTAGTTATCGCATACGGTTTGGGACAAGCGAATGTGTGTGATTGTATGCTTATCATACACGTTCTATAATAGTGAACCATTTGTGATGAGCCGCGCATCGTAAACATAGCACCACAGAATACCGACTGCGATGGCAATGCAAGCACAAACAAGTAGGAGTACTGTATGCTCCCTATCCCCGACGGTTTCTGGGTCGTGTGGGAAGGACCCCCTTTCGCCCACACTCACTTGGTGACGGTTCCAAATGCCGTTGTGGAAAGGGGTTAAAAACTGTTTGTATAGCACTGACACGTACTAGTGTAGCTCCCTTATTTTTGATATGTTCCTAGAGAAAAATAAGTTGAAAGATGATAGTAGCAATGATGAGGACTAGCTCCATGATCTAATGATTATCCTCATTGTTGCACAGAAGAATTATGTCCTTGATGCACCGCTAGGTGACAGACCTATTGCAGGAACAGATGCAGACGTTATGAACATTTCACAAAAGCTTGGTATGATGACTACTTGATAGTTTAGTGCGCCATGCTTTATGGCTTAGAACTGGGACTTCAAAAACATTTTGAACGCCACGGAGCATATAAGATGTTCCAAGAGTTGAAATTGGTATTTCAGACTCATGCCCATGTCGAGAGGTATGAGACCTCTGACAAGTAATTTGCCTACAAGATGGAGGAGAATTGCTCAACCAGTGAGCATGTACTCAGAATGTCTGGGTACTACAATCGCTTGAATCGAGTGGGAGTTCATCTTCCAGATAAGATAGTGATTGACAGAGTTCTCTAGTCACTATCACCTAGCTACTAGAACTTCGTGATGAACTATAATATGCAAGGGATGACGAAAACAATTCCCAAGCTCTTCGCGATGCTGAAATCGACGAAGGTAGAAATCAAGAAAGAGCATCTAGTGTTGATGGTTAACAAAACCACTAGTTTCAAGAAAAAGGGCAAGGAACAGAAAGGGAACTTCAAGAAGAACAGCAAACAAGTTGCCACTCCCATGAAGAAGCCCAAAGCTAGACCCAAGCCTGAAACTGAGTGCTTCTACTGCAAAGAAAATGGTCACTGGAAGCGGAACTGCTCCAAATACTTGGCGGATAAGAAGGATGGCAAAGTAAACAAAGGTATATTTGATATACATGTTATTCATAAGTATCCCATGGGTATTTGATACCGGTTCAGTTGCTATGATTAGTAACTCGAAACAGGAGTTAAAAAATGAACAGAGACTAGTTAAAAGCGAGGTGGCGATGTGTGTTGGAAATGATTCCAAGGTTGATATGATCACCATCCCACACTCCCTCTACCTTCAGGATTAGTGTTGAACCTAAATAAATGTTATTTGGTGTTTGTGTTGAGCATGAATATGATTAGATCATGTTTATTGCAATACGTTTATTCATTTAAGTCAGAGAATAATTGTTGGTCTGTTTACATGAATAAAACCTTCTATGGTCATACACCCAATGTGAATGGTTTATTGAATCTTGATCGTGGTGATACACATATTCATAATATTGATGCCACAAGATGCAAAAGTTGATAATGATAGTGCAAGATAATTGTGGCACTGCCGATTAGGTCATATTGGTGTAAAGTGCATGAAGAAACTCCATGCAGATGGACTTTTGGAATCACTTGATTATGAATCATTTGATACTTGTGAACCATGCCTCATGGGAAAGATGACTAAAACTTCGTCCTCCAAAACAATTGAGCGAGCCAATAACTTATTAGAAATAACAGATATCGATGTATGCAGTCCAATGAGTGTTGAGGCACGCGGCGGGTATCATTATTTTCTGATCTTCATAGATGATTTGAGCAGATATGGGTATATCTACTTAATGAAACACAAGTCTGAAACATTTGAAAACTTCAAAAAATCAGAGTGAAGTGGAGAATCATCATAACAAGAAAATAAAGTTTCTACAATCTGATCGTGGAGGCGAATATTTGAGTTACGAGTTTGGCCTTCATTTAAAACAATGTGGAATAGTTTCACAACTCATGCCACCTGGAACACCACAGCATAATGGTGTCTCTGAATGTCGTAACCATACTTTATTAGATTTTGTGAGATCTATGATGTCTCTTACCGATTTACCACTATCGTTTTGGGGTTAGGCATTAGAGACAGCTGGATTCATGTTAAATAGGGCACCATCTAAAATCCGTTGAGACGACACCGTATGAACTATGGTTTGGCAAGAAACCTAAGTTGTCATTTCTTAAAGATTGGGGTTGCGACACTTATGTCAAACACAAATGAAGAAGTGTGTCTTCATAGGATACCCTAAGGAAACAATTGGGTACACCTTCTACCACAGATCTGAAAACAAGATCTTTGTTGCCAAGAATGGAACCTTTCTAGAGAAGGAGTTTCTCTCGAAAGAAGTGAGTGGGAGGAAAGTAGAACTTGATGAGGTAATTGTACCTTCTCTCGAATTGGAAAGCAGCACATCAAAGAAATCTGTTCCTATGATGCCTACACCAACTAGAGAGGAAGCTAATGATGATGATCATGAAACTTAAGATCAAGTTACTACTAGACCTCATAGGTTGAACAGAGCATGTTCCACACCTGAGTGGTACGGTAATCCTGTTCTGGAAGTTATGTTACTAGACCATGGAGAACCTACGAACTATGAAGAAGTTATGATGAGCCCAGATTCCGATAGATGGCTTGAGGCCATCAAATCTAAGATAGGATCCATGTATGAGAACAAAGTGTGGACTTCGGTGGACTCGCCCGATGATCGGAAAGCCATTGAGAATAAATGGATCATCAAGAAGAAGACTGACATTAATGGTAATGTCACTATCTACAAAGCTCGACTTGTCACAAAAGTGTTTTTGACAAGTTCAAGGAGATGACTACGATGAGACTTTTCTCACCCGTAGTGATGCTTAAGTTTGTCTAAATTATGTTAGCAATTGCCACATTTTATGATTATGAAATCTGGCAAATGGATGTCAAAACTGCATTCCTTAATGGATTTCTTAAAGAAGAGTTGTATATGATGCAACCAGAAGGTTTTGCCGGTCCTAAAGGTGCTAACAAAGTGTGCAAGCTCCAGCGATCCATCTATGGACTGGTGCAAGCATCTCAGAGTTGGAATGTACGCTTTGATGAGGTGATCAAAGCATATGGTTTTATACAGACTTACGGTGAAGCATGTATTTACAAGAAAGTGAGTGGGAGCTCTGTAGCATTTCTGATATTATATGTGGATGACATATTGCTGATTGGAAATGATATAGAATTTCTGGATAACATAAAAGGATACTTGAAGAAGAATTTTTTCAATGAAGAACCTCGGTGAAGCTATTTACATATTGGGCATCAAGATCTACAGAAATAGATCAAAACGCTTGATAGGATATTTCAGTGAGTACATACCTTGACAAGATTTTGAAGTGTGTTGCAAGGTGTGATGTTGAGTAAGACTCAAAACCCGACCACGGCAGAAAATAGAAAGAGAATGAAAGTCATTCCCTATGCCTCACTCATAGGTTCTATAAATTATGCTATGCTGTGTACCAGACCTATTGTGTACCTTGCCATGAGTTTGGCAAGGGGGTACAATAGTGATCCAAGAGTGGATCACTAGACAGCGGTCAAAGTTATCCTTAGTTACCTAAGAGGACTAAGAAAATATTTCTCGATTATGGAGGTGATAGAGAGTTTGTCGTAAAGAGTTATGTTCATGCAAGCTTTCACACCGATCCAGATGACTCTGAGTCTCAATCTGGATACATATTGAAAGTGGGAGCAATTAGCTAGAGTAACTCCATGCAGAGCATTGTAGACATAAAAAATTTCAAAATACATACATATCTGAATGTGGCAGACCCATTGACTAAACTTCTCTCACAAGCAAAATATGATCACACCTTAGTACTCTTTGGGTGTTAATCACATAGCAATGTGAACTAGATTATTGGCTCTAGTAAACCCTTTGGGTGTTGGTCACATGGCGATGTGAACTATGGGTGTTAATCACATAAAGATGTGAACTATTGGTGTTAAATCACATGGCGATGTGAACTAGATTATTGACTCTAGTGCAAGTGGGAGACTGAAGGAAATATGCCCTAGAGGCAATAATAAAGTTGTTATTTTATATTTCCTTATTCATGGTAAATGTTTATTATTCATGCTAGAATTGTATTAATCGGAAACCTAAGTACATGTGTGAATACATAGACAAACACTGTGTCCCTAGTGAGCCTCTACTTGACTAGCTCATTGATCAAAGATGGCTAAGGTTTCCTAACCATGGACATGAGTTGTCATTTGATAATGGGATCACATCATTAGGAGAATGATGTGATGTACAAGACCCATTCGTTAGCTTAGCGTTATGATCGTTCAGTTTTATTGTTGTTGCTTTCTTCATGTCAAATACATATTCCTTCGACTATGAGATCATGCAACTCCCGAATACCGGAGGAATACCTTGTGTGCTATCAAACGTCACAACGTAACTGGGTGATTATAAACATGCTCTACAGGTATCTCCGAAGGTGTTTTGTTGGGTTGGCGTGAATCGAGATTAGGATTTGTCACTCCGAGTATCGGATAGGTATCTCTGGGCCCTCTCGGTAATACACATCATAATCTTGCAAGCAAACGACTAAGGAGTTAGTCATGAGGTGATGTATTATGGAATGAGTAAAGAGACTTGCGAGTAACGAGATTGAAATAGGTATGAAGATACGAATGATCGAATCTCAGGCAAATAACATACCGATGAACAAAGGGAATTACGTACGTTGTCATAAGGTTCGACCGATAAAGATCTTCGTAGAATATGTAGGACCAATATGGGCATCCAGGTTCCACTATTGGTTATTAACTGGAGAGGTTTCTCAGTCATGTCTACGTAGTTCTCGAACCCGTAGGGTCCGCACGCTTAACGTTCATTGACGATATAATATTGTATGAGTTATGTATGTTGGTGACCGAATGTTGTTCGGAGTCTCGGATGAGATCACAGACATGACGAGGAGCTCCGGAAAGGTCCGGAGGTAAAGATTGATATATAGGAGGATATGTTTCGGCCAAGGGGTGAAGCCCGCGGGGCTTTAGTCGGTGCAAAAGGAGTTTTGCGGAGACCAGGGGGCCAAACGCCAGAGACCCTGGCGTCTGGCCCTGGGCCAGACACCGAGGCCCATGACGTCTGGGCCAGACGCCAAGGACTGTGGCGCATGGTCCTGGAAGTCCGAGAAGGACTCTTCCTTGCGGGCAAAACTGACTTTGAGGAGGCTTTTACTCCAAGTTTCGACCCCATGGCTCAACATATAAATAGAGGGGCAGGGCTAGCACCTGGAACACATCAAGAAACACCAAGCCATGTGCCGGCAACCCCGTCCCTCTAGTTTATCCTCCGTCATAGTTTCCATTGTGCTTGGTGAAGCCATGCAGTGATTTTTCTTCACCAACACCGTCACCACGCCGTAGTGCTGCTAGAACTCATCTACTACTCCGCCCCTCTTACTGGATCAAGAAGGTGAGGACGTCATCGAGCTGAACGTGTGTTAAACACGAAGGTTCGTACTTTCGGTACTTGATCGGGACGGGTCGTGAAGGTGTACTACTACATCAACCAGGTTGATAAACGCTTCCGCTTTGCGATCTTCAAGGGTATGAAGATGCTCTCCCCCTCTCATTGCTATGCATCTCCTAGATAGATCTTGCGTGAGTGTAGGATTTTTTTTTTTGAAATTGCATGCTACGTTTCCCATCAGGCTGATCACGCCAGTCCTAGCGGGGATCGCGGTTGTCCTAGCAGCCTCCACCACGGCCTCCTCCGCGGTCGTAGCCACAGTCGCTCCACTCGGGACGGCGGCCAAGGCGCCCTTCGCGGATTGCCTTGAGCTCCTGGCAATCATTGGTGTTGTGGCTGTGGACGTTGTGGTAGACGCAGAACGGGCGGTTGCCCCTTGGAGGCTCATCATGGTCACGACCGTGCTTCATCTCGGGCTCCGCGGCCAGCATGGCAGGGCCCTTACACTTCACTTCATTAGCCTTGGCCTTCTTGTCTCCAGGTTCGACCTTCGGAAGCTCCGGGAGGGAGAGACGACCTTCCTCTGCCCTCGTGCACCTGGTTCCCATGTTGAACATCTCCAGAGCTGAACACAGGTCCTCGTGTATGGAGAGCTCTTCCTTCATATTGACGTCCCGGACGCCATCAGAGAACGCCAAAATGGTGGCCTCGTCCGACACCTTTGCGATCTTGAGGAGAGCGTTCATGAAGCATTATATGTACTTGTGCAAGTTCTCACACGGCTGCTGCTTTATGCGCCACAGGTCGCCCGCTGCGAGAGCACGGTCGTGAGTGTGAAAGGATCGAGAAGAGGTGTCTAGAGGGGGGTGATTAGACACTAAGTACCAAAAGTTGCAGTTTTTAATTTCTTTAAGTTGAAGTGGAGTTTTGGCATAAGTTTAACAAACACAATACATATCAAGCAAGCATGCAAAGAGTATATGAGGAGCAGAAAGTAAAGCATGCAACTTGCAAGAATGTAAGGGGAAGGGTTTGGAGAATTCAAACGCAATTGGAGACACGGATGTTTCTGTCGTGGTTCCGATAGGTGGTGCTATCGTACATCCACGTTGATGGAGACTTCAACCCACGAAGGGTAACGGTTGTGCGAGTCCACGGAGGGCTCCACCCACGAAGGGTCCATGAAGAAGCAACCTTGTCTATCCCATCATGGCCATCGCCCACGAAGTACTTGCCTCACTAGCAGTAGATCTTCACGAAGTAGGCGATCTCCTTGACCTTACAAACTCCTTGGTTCAACTCCACAATCTTGTCGGAGGCTCCCAAGTGACACCTAGCCAATCTAGGAGACACCACTCTCCAAGAAGTAACAAATGGTGTGTTGATGATGAACTCCTTGCTCGTGTGCTTCAAATGATAGTCTCCCCAACACTCAACTCTCTCTCTCAGGATTTGGATTTGGTGGAAAGAAGATTTGAGTGGCAAGCAACTTGGGGAAGGCTAGAGATCAAGATTCATATGGTGGGAATGGAATATCTTGGCCTCAACACATGAGTAGGTGGTTCTCTCTCAGAAAATGTGTATTGGAAGTGTAGGTATGTTCTGATGGCTCTCTCCACGAATGAAGAGTGGGTGGAGGGGTATATATAGCCTCCACACAAAAAACTAACTGTTACACACAATTTACCAATCTCGGTGAGACCGAATTGAGAAACTCGATCGGACCGATTTAGCAAACCTAGTGACCGTTAGGATTTTTGGTGGGACTGAGATGCAACTCGGTAGGACCGATATGGTTAGGGTTAGGGCATAACATAATCTCGGTGAGACCGATTACACAAACTCGGTGGGACCGATTTTGGTAATAAGCTAACCAGAGAGTTGGTCAGGCAAACTTGGTGAGACCGATTACACAAACTCGGTGGGACCGATTTTGGTAATGGACATACACAGAGAGATTACAATCCCATCTCGGTGAGACCGAGATCCCTATCGGTGAAACCGATTTTCCTAGGGTTTGTGGCAGTGGCTATGACATCTGAACTCGGTGGCGCCGGATAGAAAGAATCGGTGGGGCCGAGTTTGACTTTTGGTTTAGGTCATATGTGGATGTGGGAAGGTAGTTGAGGGTTTTGGAGCATATCACTAAGCACTTTGAGCAAGCAAGCCATTATGCAACACCTCATCCCCTCTTGATAGTATTGGCTTTTCCTACAGACTCAATGTGATCTTGGATCACTAAAATAGAAAATGTAGAGTCTTGATCTTGAAGCTTGAGCTAATCCTTTGTCCTTAGCATCTTGAAGGGGTTCCACATCCTTTAGTCCATGCCACTTAATTTGTTGAACTTGTCTGAAAAATACTAGGTAAAAGTATTAGTGCAACAAGAGATATGTTGTCATTAATTATCAAAATCACCCAAGGAGTACTTGTTCTTTCAATCTCCCCATTTTTGGTAATTGATGGCAACATACATCAAAGCTTTAGATAAAGATATAGAGAATAGCAAGTAAAGCTTTGGAAAGACATGTAACAAGCATAGGCTCCCCCTACATGTATGCAATCATGTGAATATGGAATATAGAAGCATGTGAGAGCATAACCATGACAGAGTAGCAATGTGTTACATGTATCTTGGCTATATGCATCAGGGCAAAAGATATGAATATGGGAAATGTACCTTCATGCCCATGAGTCCTTCTTGCAAACAGTATGTACATTAGCAAGAATTTCTCATACACATGAATATGATACATATACTTACCTTGTGGTCTTGAGTTGGCTAGGATGGGATGAGCTTGCGTAAACAAGGTTAGATAACACAGATGCACCCACTAGCTAGAGCAAACAAAAGAAACCACAAGAGTACCAAGACTGGGATGACATGTAGAGTGAGTACAGAGTACCACGATAGATATTGACATGTCCCCAAAGAGAAAGATATGCAATGAATTTAATAAATTTCTTTCCCTTGGATGTCTTGCTCCCCCTAAATCTAGCATGGGATACTGGGAGAAGATAGGGAACAGAAAAACAAAGCTCAAAGAAACAAATGAACAGAGCTAATGCAAATGAGCACATATGAACATGTCTTTACACCCAGAAGACATGTGGCATCTCTCCTCTTGAACATCAAGCATCTGGGATCCTTGAAGATTACTCTTTCCTGGAGTATTCCCTCCCCCTAGAGATCTCTCCCCCCTAGAGATATGATTAAGCTTTGATGTGATCTCTCTCTCCCCCCCTTTGACATCAATTTCCAAGAAGGGTCTTCTGGAATTTGTTGTGAATGGGTTCGGTCCTTGAATCACATTACAAAGCATTAAGGTAAATGTGATGCTTGCAGAGGACAAGATTCATTGAGTGGAGCTGGATCAAGAATAAAGCAGGAATAAATGGAAAAATGTTTTTCCTGTAGTGAAATCGGTGTCACCGAGTTGTATGCTTCGGTTACCCCGAAAATCTTCGGCTAGACCGGAGACATGAAACCGGTGGAACCGAGTTCATCACAGAGAAAAACACTTGTCACCTCAGCTCACTGGACAAATAAGATCTCACAAAGATTTGCAATGAATTGGATGCAGAAAATGCAGAACAAAAAGCAAAGAAAAGAAACTAAAAGATCTAGATGAAGTTTTATTTCAAAGGGGAAACAAATATGCATGAGACAAATGCAAGAACACAAAAAGAACACAAGAGAACTTCATCTAGAGTTGGGCGGTGACAAAGTCACCTATGTTAGAGTATATTGACTTAGGAGTCAAGTGAGATCACTTGATCATAGGTCGTACTCATCGTTTAAGCTCAAAATGAGGTTACCATTTTTCGTTTAAGTATCTTGATGTATTCACATCTTGTCGAGTTGCTTTGACTCATGACTTGGAGTAAAGCTACTCTAAGATGGAATAACATACCTTGGGTGGCGGTGTTGATATTGATCATGTAGTTGAACTTGTGTGGGTTTCTCAAGGTTGATGTAGCCCATCAAGAGTTGGGAGCACCCTTTGGATTTTGAGTTCATCTACCTACATGGGTTAGTTTTCACAAGGAAGAGCACTTGTGTATCCAACATGACAATCATGAAACTCAACATAGAATTTGTCAAAGGATATGTTTGAAAGGTTCCGTGCTTCCTTGTCATCAACCACCATTGTGTAGAGACTTGGTGATGTAGAGATTGCTCAAGATGTGAGTGAGTTGCAATCTCATAGAATTAGATTCATCCAAGTACCTACAAGGGTTAGATAACATGCAAGATGCAAATTTTCAAGACATAAGATAATCATCATAGGAGAAATATCAAGTGATTAGTCGTAAGCTCAAGTCTTGCATGTATCCAATGGAGTTCCTACTCCAAGTTTGAAGCATCAATGATGTTCAATTCACCTCTTAACCTGCAAAACACTTTCTCATCAAGTGGTTTAGTGAATATATCTGCTAATTGCTTATTGGTGCGAACATGCTTAAGGTTTATGTCACCTTTAGCAATGTGATCTCGAATGAAATGATGACGAACTTCAATATGCTTAGTTCGAGAGTGTTGCACGGGATTGTGAGAAATCTTGATAGCACTTTCATTGTCACAAAGTAATGAAACATGTTTCACATATATCCCATAATCTTTAAGAGTTTGGGTCATCCAAAGTAATTGAGCACAACATGAACCAGCGGCAATGTATTCCACTTCGACGGTGGATAAGGATACCGAGTTTTGTTTCTTGGAAGACCAAGACACAAGAGATCTACCAAGGAATTAACAAGTACCCGAAGTGGACTTTCTATCAACCTTGTCACTGGCATAGTCCGAGTCGGAGTAGCCAACAAGATCAAAGGAAGCCCCCTTTGGATACCAAATGCCAAAATTTGGTGTATGTATTAAGTATCTCACTATCCTCTTCACGGCCTTAAGATGACATTCCTTAGGAGAAGCTTGATATCGTGCACACATGCACACACTTAGCATGATATCGGGACGTGAAGCACATAGATATAACAATGAACCAATCATAGAGCGGTAAACTTTTTGATCAACCGATTCACCATCTTTGGTCAAATCAAGATGTCCACTAGTAGGCATGGGTGTAGTCATACCTTTGCATTCTTACATATTGAACTTCTTGAATAAGTCCTTGGTGTACTTCGTTTGAGAGATAAAGGTGCCTTCCTTAGTTTGCTTGAATTGCAAACCAAGAAAGAATTTGAGTTCACTCATCATAGACATCTCAAACTTCTCCGACATTAGCTTCCCAAACTTTTCACTAAAATGAGGGTTAGTTGATCCAAATATAATATCATCGACATAAATTTGGCATACAAATAGTTCTCCATTAACCCTTTTAGTAAAAGGAGTAGAATCTATTTTTCCAATTTCAAAGCCTTTTTCAATAAGGAACTTGGTCAAGCATTTATACCATGCTCTAGGAGCTTGTTTAAGACCATAAAGGGCTTTGTGAAGTTTGTAGACATGATTAGGTTTCTTAGGATTGACAGAGCCGGGAGGTTGCTTAACATAAACTTCCTCCTCAATTTCACCATTTAGAAAAGCACTTTTAATGTCCATTTGGTACAAAGTGATATCATGGTGATTAGCATAAGCAAGTAAGATGCGAATGGACTCAAGTCTAGAAACGGGAGCATATGTCTCACCATAGTCCATACCTTCGACTTGTGTGTAGCCTTGGGCGACGAGACATGTTTTGTTGCGAACCACTTGTCCATCTTCATCTTGCTTGTTGCAAAATGCCCATTTGGTACCGATGATGTTGTGGTTGTTGTCGGGCTTCTCGACCAATGTCCACACTTGATTTCTCTCAAAGTTGTGTAGCTCTTCATGCATAGCATGTATCCAATCCGGATCCTCCAATGCTTCTTCAACCTTCATAGGTTCAATGCTAGAGATGAATGAGTAATGTTCAAAAAAGTTAGCCAAACGAGTTTTAGAGCGAGTGATTCTACCGGTTTGGATATGATTGTAGATTTGCTCCACGGGATGATCTTTAGCAATTCTTGCTCGAACTCGTGAAAGCTTTTGCTTGGGTCTTGGTTGAACATCTTATTCATCTTGTTCTTCTTCTTGGCCTTCTTAATTGTTAGCATTGTCGTTCTCTTGTCGTGGTGGAGAAGGAGGTTGTTGACGTTTCTCTTGGTGCACTTCCTCATTTTCTTCATCTTGGTGTGTCCCACTCGTGGATGCTTCCGCATCAACTCTTGGTTCACCTTGTCGTGAGGTAGAAGCTTCCACTTGGATGGACGAGGTACTCTCCTTTATCTCCGTTGGGCGAATCTTGCCAATAGACAAGTCTTGGATTGCTTCCGAGGGATCTTTGTCTCCTACATCAATTGGCAATTGCTCTACTTGCGAGCCGTTAGATTCATCAAACTTCACATCTACTGTTTCTTCAACCTTTCAGGTGAAATTGTTGTAGACACGGTATGTGTGAGAGTTTGAGCCATAACCAAGTAGGAAAACTTCATGAGACTTAGGAGCAAATTTAGAACGACGATGCTCATCAATAATGTAGCACTTTGAGCCGAATACTCGAAAGTATCCAACTTGGGGTTTGTTACCGGTGAGGAGCTCGTATGCCGTCTTGCCGAGTAGCTTGTGAAGATACAAGCGATTTGTTGCATGACAAGCTGTCTCAACCGCTTCCGCCCAAAAGTGTTTTGGCGTCTTGTACTCATCAAGCATCATTCTTGCCATCTCGATAAGAGTCCGGTTCTTCCTCTCAACGACTCCATTTTTTTGAGGTGTGTACGTAGCCGAGAACTCATGTGTAATCCCTTCTTTGTCAAGAAAGGTGTCCACATTTGTGTTCTTGAACTTCGTTCCGTTGTTGCTCCGAACCTTCTTGATCTTCACGTCAAATTGATTTTGGGCCTTCCTAGCAAAGTTTTTCAAGATCTTTTGGACCTGCGATTTGTCATCAAGAAAGAACACCCATGTAAATCTTGAAAAATCATCAACTATGACTAGACCAAATGAGTTATCACTGAGACTCTTGTAGGCATTTGGACCAAAGAGATCCATGTGAAGTAGCTCGAGTGGTCTTCTTGTGGTCATGATGTTCTTAGCGCGATGACTTCCTCCAACTTGTTTCCCTGCTTGACAAGCACTACAAAGTCTATCCTTGTCAAATATGACACCGTTAACGCCAAGGATATGATTTCCTTTAATGAGTTTGTCAAGGTTTCGCATGCCCACATGGCCTAGCCTTCTATGCCACAACCAGCCTTTAGAAGATTTAGCAATTAAGCAAGTTCTAGGTTGAGCCTTTTTTAGTGAAATCAACGATGTAAAGATCTCCTCTATGTATACCGGTAAAGACCATTTTATGATTATCACTACGAAACACTTGGCAGTCTACTTTAGTAAATAGGACATTGAACCCGAAATCAGCAAGTCTAGATACTGAAAGTAAGTTGTAGCTAAGATATTCAACGAGCATGACATTTTGTATGGAGCTATCATGTGAGATGGCCACCTTACCATGGCCAACCACCTTACCCTTTGAATTATAACCAAAAGTGACATACTTTCGAGGGCCATCGTTTCCAGCAAGCTCACGGAACATGTCTTTATCTCCGGTCATATGATCAGTACATCCACTATCAAGGACCCATTCCTTTCCTCCAGCCATGTAGCCGCGAAGATTTGCCATAAGACCAAAGTGTCTCATCGCATCATTGAGATCATAGTCAATATCATCATCCTCATCATAGTATCCATGTTCAACATCATTTTGTGATTGATCAATTCCTAGAGAGGGTAATTCATTAGACGAATGATCATCACAATGGTCACCTTTATGAATTCTAATAGCTTCTGATATGATATCGCTAATGATCCCAACATTTCCTATGGCACACATGAGATTGGTAAGCTCAAATAGACAATCACGAAAGCTAGGATCACTAGAATTCATCTTACTCAAAGCAACAGACTTATGGAGAATTTCGTCTAAATTTTTCAAGGAATAATCTGGAAATCGTTCCTCAAGAAAATTCCATATAGTATAGGCACAATCAAGAGTAGGAAAACTAGCAATCAAACTTTTGGGCAATCCTCTTATGATAAGATTGATGGTTCTAAGATTGCGAATCATGTCAAGATCCTCTTCGGGTGTGGGATGCAAGGGATCAATATGAGGTGCACAAGGGCTAGCAATGTACATGTTCAAGTGATATTCATTGAAAATCTCAAGCATTTCATTTTTCCACTCATGAAAATATTCTCCATCAAGAATAGGCACTCTATGTCTAAGACTCCCCAAAGTAGACACATCCATCTTCCTCCAAAGGTGTTTAAACCAAGGCAATGGAGACCAATGCTCTAATACCTATTCTCCATCAGACTGATCACGCCAGTCCTAGAGGGGGTCGCGGTTGTCCCAGCAGCCTCCACCACGGCCTCCTCCACGGTCGTAGCCACAGTCGCTCCACTCGGGACGGCGGCCAAGGCGCCCATCGCGGATTGCCTTGAGCTCCTGGCAATCATTGGTGTTGTGGCTGTGGACGTTGTGGTAGACGCAGAACGGGCGGTTGCCCCTCGGAGGCTCATCATGGTCACGACCGTGCTTCATCTCGGGCTCCGCGGCCAGCATGGCAGGGCCCTTACACTTCACTTCATTAGCCTTGGCCTTCTTGTCTCCAGGTTCGACCTCCGGAAGCTCCGGGAGGGAGAGACGACCTTCCTCTGCCCTCGTGCACCTGGTTGCCATGTTGAACATCTCCAGAGCTGAACACAGGTCCTCGTGTATGGAGAGCTCTTCCTTCATATTGACGTCCCGGACGCCATCAGAGAATGCCAAAATGGTGGCCTCGTCCGACACCTTTGGGATCTTGAGGAGAGCATTCGTGAAGCATTGTATGTACTTGTGCAAGGTCTCACACGGCTGCTGCTTTATGCGCCACAGGTCGCCCGCTGCGAGAGCACGGTCGTAAGTGTGAAAGGATCGAGAAGAGGTGTCTAGAGGGGGGTGATTAGACACTAAGTACCAAAAGTTGCAGTTTTTAATTTCTTTAAGTTGAAGTGGAGTTTTGGCACAAGTTTAACAAACACAATACATATCAAGCAAGCATGCAAAGAGTATATGAGCAGCGGAAAGTAAAGCATGCAATTTGCAAGAATGTAAGGGGGAGGGTTTGGAGAATTCAAACGCAATTGGAGACACAGATGTTTTTGTCATGGTTTCGATAGGTGGTGCTATCGTACATCCACATTGATGGAGACTTCAACCCACGAAGGGTAACGGTTGCGCGAGTCCACGGAGGGCTCCACCCAAGAAGGGTCCACGAAGAAGCAACCTTGTCTATCCCATCATGGCCATCGCCCACGAAGGACTTGCCTCACTAGCGGTAGATCTTCATGAAGTAGGCGATCTCCTTGCCCTTACAAACTCCTTGGTTCAACTCCACAATCTTGTCGGAGGCTCCCAAGTGACACCTAGCCAATCTAGGAGACACCACTCTCCAAGAACTAACAAATGGTGTGTTGATGATGAACTCCTTGCTCTTGTGCTTCAAATGATAGTCTCCCCAACACTCAACTCTCTCTCTCACAGGATTTGGATTTGGTGGAAAGAAGATTTGAGTGGAAAGCAACTTGGGGAAGACTAGAGATCAAGATTCATATGGTGGGAATGGAATATCTTGGCCTCAACACATGAGTAGGTGGTTCTCTCTCAGAAAATGTGTATTGGAAGTGTAGGTATGTTCTGATGGCTCTCTCCACGAATGAAGAGTGGGTGGAGGGGTATATATAGCCTCCACACAAAAAACTAACCGTTACACACAATTTACCAATCTCGGTGAGACCGAATTGAGAAACTCGGTTGGACCGATTTAGCAAACCTAGTGACTGTTAGGATTTTTGGTGGGACTGAGATGCAACTCGGTAGGATCGACATGGTTAGGGTTAGGGCATAACGTAATCTCGGTGAGACCGATTACACAAACTCGGTGGGACCGATTTTAGTAATAAGCTAACCTGAGAGTTGGTCAGGCAAACTTGGTGAGACCGATTACACAAACTCAGTGGGACCGATTTTGGTAATAAGCTAACCAGAAATTTTGCATTGTAATCTCGGTAGTACCGATTGCTCAATCTCAGTGGGACCGATTTTGGTAATGGACATACACAAAGAGATTACAATCCCATCTCAGTGAGACCGAGATCCCTATCGGTGAAACCGATTTTCCTAGGGTTTGTGGCAGTGGCTATGACATCTGAACTCGGTGGCGCCGGATAGAAAGAATCGGTGGGGCCGAGTTTGACTTTTGGTTTAGGTCATATGTGGATGTGGGAAGGTAGTTGAGGGTTTTGGAGCATATCACTAAGCACTTTGAGCAAGCAAGCCATTACGCAACACCTCATCCCCTCTTGATAGTATTGGCTTTTCCTATAGACTCAATGTGATCTTGGATCACTAAAATAGAAAATGTAGAGTCTTGATCTTGAAGCTTGAGCTAATCCTTTGTCCTTAGCATCTTGAAGGGGTTCCACATCCTTTAGTCCATGCCACTTAATTTGTTGAACTTGTCTGAAACATACTAGGTAAAAGTATTAGTCCAACAAGAGATATGTTGTCATTAATTATCAAAATCACCCAGGGAGCACTTGTGCTTTTAGAGTGCCTTGGAAGTTAGCGACGAAACGCTCGCGCAACTCATCCCAGGAGGATATTGACCCCACCGGGAGGTTCAGGTGCTAAGAACGTGCGCCATCCTTGAGGGCCATGGGGAACCAGTTCGCCATGACCTTGTCATCGCCGTTTGCTGCCTCGATTCTTAGCTCGTAGAGATGGAGGAACCTCGTGGGGTCGGGAGTGCCGTCATAGTGTGGAGGCAGATCCAGCCTGAACTTGTCAGGCCAAACGATGCGGTGCAGCTCCAGGGCGAATGCACGGTAGCCTGCCGCACTCTCCGGGGCAGGTCGCATGGGGGGGCTTGATCTTGACGCCCACGCGCCACCGCCTCTGGCGGCACGCAGTCTTGACGCAGCGGCGCTAGAAGCGCACGCGCTTCTCTTTGGGGCCGTTGCACCACCTAGCAGCTTGCTTCATCGCGCACCGGCGCCCTACGCGGCGGGTCGCGCTGGGGTGCCTCGTGCCTGGGCTCAGGGTCCATGTCTTGCAAAGGAGGAGGAGGGGGCGCTCTGTGAGCCACATTGCCCGCCAGGGACGGCGGGGGACGGGGCGAACGGGATGACGCAGGGGCCTCGCCGGCGGTGTTGACGAGCTTGGCGATTCGGCCGAGCCAGTCGTCGTAGAGGTCGTTGGCCGGACGGTAGCACAGAAGCTCACACGCCATGAGTAGCGCCGCCTGCGCATTCGCAGGCCCGCGACGAGCATGAGAAGACGATGCCATGGCTGGAGTGGGTGATGGAGTTGTGGTACGGCCGTCGTGCCACACGGACGGTGGCAGCGATGAGTCCTACTGTTCGCGAGCAGCAGGGTCAGTGGCGGCGTTAGCTATCGGGGAGGCGGAGCGGCGAGGAGCGCTGTTGCCCATGGGTGCAATCTGGGCGACATGAGTGGCCCGGCGCTCGGCATGAATGCAGCGAGCGTTGGCCATCAGAGCGATGGGACAGCACGGAACGAACGGTGGTGGAGAGGCTTCGAAACGCCCCCTACCTGCTGCGCCAAATGTCGGATTTGGGGCTCCGTAGACCCAAGAAAGGTTCAAACTCTAGGGCGTGTGCGACGAACTCGACCTATCCAGCCTGCCAGCCAGTCGCTCCATGGCCTAGCTAGATGAACAAGGAAGAATATGGACACGGAAGTTTTACCCAGGTTCGGGCCACCTTGCGGTGTAAAACCCTACTCCAGCTTTGTGGTGGATTGGCCTCATGAGGGGTTGAGGATGAACTAGTACAAGGGATGAACAACCTCGCGAGGTCTACTGTGAGGGTCGAAAGGATCCCCATCCATGGTGGTGGCTAACCTATACTTATAATGGCCTCGGTCCTCTTCCCCCAAAACATAGGCGGGAAGGGATCCCATAGTGGCTGATAACCCACAAGTATAGGGGATCGCAACAATTTTCGAGGGTAGAGTATTCAACCCAAATTTATAGATTCGACACAAGGGGAGCCAAAGAATATTTGCAAGTATTAGCAGCTAAGTTGTCAATTCAACCACGTGTGGAGATTAATTATCTGCAGCAAGGTGATCAGTAGCAAAGTAGTATGGTAGTTTTGATAATAGTAGCAGTAGTAATAGTAATGGTAATAGTGATAGCAGTAATTTTGTACCAAGTGCAACAGTAACGATAGCAGTGATAACTTAGCAAGAACAAAATAAGAGAAATTCGTAGGCATTGGATCGATGATTTGTTGGATGATATTCCTCATGTGACAGTCATACCCTAGGGCAATACGACACTAGCTCCAGTTCATAAATATAATGTAGGCATGTATTCCGTAAATAGTCATACGTGCTTATGGAAAGAACTTCCATGACATCTTTTGTCCTACCCTCCCGTGGCAGCGGGGTCCTATTGGAAACTAAGGGATATTGAGGCCTCCTTTTAATAGAGAGCCTAAATAAAGCATTAACACACGGTGAATACATGAACTCCTCAAACTACGGTCATCATCGGGAGTGGTCCTGACTATTGTCACTCTGAGGTTGCTGGATCATAACATGTAGTAGGTGACTATAACTTGCAAGATCGGATCTAGAACATGGATATAATAGTGATAACATAAATGGTTCAGATTTGAAATCATGGCACCCGGGCCCAAAGTGACAAGCATTAAGCATGGCAAAGTCATAGCAACATCAATCTCAGAACATAGTGGATACTAGGGATCAAGCCCTAACAAAACTAACTAGATTACATGATGAATCTCATCCAACTCCTCATCGGCCAGCGAGCCTACGAAGGGTTTACTCACTCCCGGTGGGGAGCATCATGGTATTGGCAATGGAGAAGGGTTGCTGATGACGAAGATCGAAGATCCCCCTCTCCAGAGCCCCAAACAGACTCCAGATCTGGCCTCCGTCTCGTGGAATGCGATAATTCTTTCTCCCTGATTTTTTATGGAAAATAATTTTTTTATAGCGTCGGTTTCAGGGTCTACGGGGCCACCAGGTGGGGACAATCCACATGGGCGTACTTGGAGGGGGGGCGCCCTGGTGGGTTGTGCCCACCCAAGTGCCCCCTCTGGTGGTTCTTGGCTCCAGAAATTCTCTTTTATTATATAAAAAATCCTCACAAAGTTTCCTTCCATTCCGAGAACTTTTATTTCTGCACAAAAAACAACACCATGGTAGTTCTGCTGAAAACAATGTCAGTCTGGGTTAGTTTCATTCAAATCATGCAAATTAGAAAGGTGGTCTTTGCCTGCAAAGCTTCTCGTCGTGAGACAGCGGTGGGCTTAGTGATGACATCCGTCCTGCAGTCCTAGCAGTCTTGGTCTCGTTGCACCAGAATGGAAACCTTTGCATGAGTCCTCAGGAACTCACATATGTCTTTGCCTCCTTAGCACCAAAGAGGAAACGGTCTCCTCTGCGCCCGCTAGCGCCCGCCTGCCTGGGTCGTCATGGTTTACGTCATGGTAGCCTCATGAGGCTGGGTACCTGCATTGAAATCTCTGCTCCTCAGGAGGCCGCCTTGAGAGGCTGCTCCCTCAGGAGGTCTTGGTGTCGTCCGCCTCATGAGGCTCAGCCCCTCGTGAGGGTCTTGTCTCGGCGGTCTTGTAGATGGGCCGTACTAGGCCATCGAGGAAGCCACGATGTGGGCTGCAGGCAGGCAAGTCTGGGTAACCTGGTTCCCAGAACGCCGACAGTAACCCCCGGGCCCAAGGCGCTCCCGAACTTGGCTTCGAGGCGAAGCCAAAGGTCAAGGGCGTAGCGCCGTAGGCCCCAATCGCTTGCGGGCTAGGCTGGCGCATGTCGCTTGATGGGACGTAGGCGTCTCCGCTTCCCCATGCGCCTCGGCAACTACTCGGACTTGACAACTGCCCGGTGCATGCGGAGGGGCAATCATTGCTTGAAACATGAGAGGCCGGTGGTTAGCCTTCCTCCGGCTATAAATGGGGGCCAGGGGCGGAGCCCCCGACCCATCTTCATTTCCTCTATGCTTGCCCCTTCTTCTTCTTCGTCCCGCCATCTTGCCAAAGCATCCATGGCCCCGGTGAGGCAGTTTTCAGCCGCTGAGAAATGAAAGGCCCCTCGGGTGGAACTGGAGCTGCTCCCGTCGAACAAAAGGCATGGTTGCCCCCGCAAGGCCACTGTGGCGCCCATGGCAGTGCGGCCTTGGCACGAGCGCGCCCCGCCGGGTTTCCCTATCAGCGCGGGCGTGAGTGCGCATAGCCCCGCCCATGGGAGCAGCCACAAAAGTCGCGGGGGGAGAACAAGCGGTGGCCAGGAGACCACCTTGCTCGCAAGCCCATGCGCGTGACACGGACTGCGAGTTCATCATGTAGACGGAAATGCCGCCGCACATGTGAATCTGGCTCCCGCGGTCCCTGGTGGGGGAGATACCGCCAAAGGGGCCCGTCGAGTTGTGGCTGCAGCATGACGGCTGCTGCAGGCAAGCTTCAGAGGCGAAGGTTGAGGTCGTCGACTGCGGTGATGTCTTCATGACCCGGGGATGGGGCGCAATCGCCCGCACCTGCAACTCGGAGGGGAGGCACGCCATTCACTTCAAGTATGATGGGCCATTGACGCTCTTCTTCAAGGTCTTCGGAGAGGATGGCCAACATCTAGAGTGCTGCCCCAGGGGAGGTGACCGAGAAGGCGATCCCGTTACGGGCCAGTGAGGAAGCGAGGCTTCCAGCAACGAACTTGCCCTTGGCCTTGTCCGCGACTCCTCCAGCAGCGGCTGCGCTTCCTCTGGACCAAGCTCGAGCGACAATGATAGCTATGAGTCGCCGCGTTGTTGCGCCCGGGCCTAGGGGAGGAGCGGTGCCAGCCCAGCGTTGTGGGCGATGATGCCTGAGTCGCGATCCTTAGGAGGCCTTTCCTTTTGTTTATTCTTGAGCAAAAATCATGAGGGGCCCTGCGGGGGTGTGTAAAGATTGTGACACTTTGGTCTTAATTGTTAGTGTTACCAAGTTATGATGTGTTTGCATTTCTCGCTTGGTCATGGTTCATGTTGGTGTTCTAGGAATGAGGGTACCAGACCTGCCTGCCTGCGGCCCATGGCATGGCTCCATCGGCGGCCTAGTACGGCCCATGTACAACATCAGCAAGACAAGACCCTCACGAGGGGCCAAGCCTCACGAGGCGGGTCACATCAAGACCTCCTGAGGGAGCTGCCTCCCAGGCTGCTCCTGAGGAGTGGAGATTTCTATGCGGGTGCCCAACCTCCTGAGGTTGGGGTGACGCAAGCCATGATGACCAAGGCCAGGCAGGTGCCAGCTGGCGCGGAGGAGCTAGTTTCCTCTTTGGTGCTAAGGAGGCAAGCGCAGGCGTGGGGTCCCGAGGAATCACGCAAAGGTTTCCATTCCCGTGCAACGAGACCAAGACCGCCAGGATGGCAGGATGGATGTCATCGCCGAGCCCACTGCAACGTCATGACCAGAAGCTTTGCAGGCGAAGACCACCTTTCATCAGGATAAGTTGTACTACTTTTCCCCTTTCAAATTGGCCACCGAGGGATCCCTTCCCACCTACGTTTTGGAGGGAGAGGACCAAGGACACTATGAGTATAGGCTAGCCACCACCATAGCAAGGGGACTCTCCCTCTCTCTAAGATGATCTAATCCCCTCAGCTCATTCACTCACTAGAACAACCTCGCGAGGTTGTTCTTCCCTTGTACTAGTTCATCCTCGGCCCCTCATGAGGCTAGTCCACACCAAAGTAGGAGTATGGTCTTACACCGCCAGGTGGCCCAAACCTGGGTAAACTGGCATGTCCATCTTCTTCCTTGTTCATTGAGCTAGGCCGTAGGGGTGACGGATCAGTTGGCTGGGAGGTTGAGTTGTTCGCACATGCCCCAGAGTTCGAACCTTCCTTGGGTCTGCGGAGCCCTGAATCCAACATTTGGCGCGCCGGGTAGGGGCGTGTCGAAGCCTCTCTTCCACCGTTTACTTCGCTGCATTCCACCCTCGCCGCTTGGTTCCCATGGCAGGCGCCGCCCCGCACGTCGGTCCGTTGGGCGCGTGTGGAGACATTGCGCGCCTTTGAGCTTTCTCCCCCGCCTTGTGACATGTGCAGTGGCCGCTGAAGTTCAGGCTGGAGTTGCCACCGCCGTACGATGGCACGGCAGACCCCACGGAGTTCCTCCAGGTGTACGCGGAGGCAGTCTGGGCAGCGAGCGGCAGCAAACGAAGCCACGGCGAACTGGATCCCTATGGCTCTCGCGGGGGTGCCGCGCTGCTGGCTGCTCAACCTCCCAAAATCTTCGACGGCCTCTTGGGAGGAGCTGCGCGATCTATTCATCACGCACTTCACGGTACCGGCACCGGCCTCAAGTCTTCATGTCAAGCAGCTCTTCTGGCAGGTGGGGGCCGCCCAGCCGTGGCAGGGGGCTCCTCCAGGCCGGGCGGTGCCCGAGGCCGACATCACCTTCAACTCAAGGGATCACCCCAATACCACTGCTGGCGCAGGTGCGCTCCCCATGCTCTGCACGCCCACCATCAGCAACATTGCAGTTACCAAGACCCTCATCGACGGTGGTGCTGGCCTCAACGTCCTCTCGGTGGAAGCTTTCGACCAGCTTCATGTGCCTTACGATGGGCTCCTCCCCACCAAGCTCTTCTTAGGGGTGGTCGACGGCTCCTTCGTTCCTTTGGGGCAGATCTGCCTCCCCATCACCTTCGGCACGCGCGACAACTACCGCACCGAGCTCACCGACTTCGATTTCGTCGACATCAGCCTCTGTCGGTGTCAAAACTGAACGATCTTGGGTAGGGGATCCAAAACTATGCGTCTGAGGATCGAAGGTAACAAGGGACAAGTGGGAACAATGTTTACCCAGGTTTGGGCCCTCTTAATGGAGGTAAAACCCTACGCCCTGCTTGATTGTATTTGATGAGTATAGGGGGTACAAGAGTTTATCTACCTCGAGATCGTAATGGACAAACCCTAGATGTCTAGCCTATGTCAATTCTCATTGTCCCTATGGACTAAACCCTCCAGTTTATATACCCACCGAAGGGGCCTAGGGTTATACAGAGTCGGTTTGTAGAGGAAGGAAATTACATATCCGGACACCAATCTTGCCATCCACGCATAGGGGAGTCCTACCCGAATACGGGGAAGGTCTTCCGCTTTGTATCTTCACTGCCCATCAGTCCAGCCCATATTGAATAGCCCGGACACCGAGGACCCCCCAATCCAGGACTCCCTCGGTAGCCCCTGAACCAGTCTTCAATGAAGATATGTTCGGCACGCGAATTGTCTTCGGCATTGCAAGGCGGGTTCTTCCTCTTGAATACTTCAAAGCAATCTTCTGAACAAAAGATTTGGATCCGGCTCTGTATAATTGTTACAACCCTTAGCCAAGGCAATATATCAAACAAAACAGTGTATTGCCACTGACAACTTTTTTGGCGAAATGTCACGTCTAGCCTCTTAACATTTCGAACAATTTTCACTCCTCCCGCTTCGTCTTTCGAGGCACAACCTCCATTGGCATGTCTTGTCAAAATAGAGATCGTGCCCCGCCATTACGGGATTCTCATCAATACGGTTTTGGGTAATCCAACCGTGCCATTCGCACGACCCCTTGGGAACAGGCGAATTTTAAGGCTTGAGGGGCCGCTTGATATTCTCTGCCTATATAGGAGGGTAAAGATTCCTCTTTTTCCCCACGCCTTCTTTATTCTCCCACCTTCCCATCTTCAAGCTCTAGCGCCCAAACTTCAATCTTTCCTACTACCACTAGCCTCCCTAGCCATGTTAGGATCTGGTTCAAAGGGCAAGTGGGAGGCCTCCTCCATCACCGAGAAGGACATCAAGGAGCTCCGGGATCGGGATATCTGTCCGTGGACATCGCGCATAGGCTCCCTGCCAAGGATCAAATCATCCCTACTCCGGAGCCCGACGAAAGGTTCATATTCATCCCCCATTTCCTCCGAGGTCTAGGGTTTCCCCTTCATCCTTTTGTCCGAGGCCTCATGTTCTACTACATGCTAGATTTCCATGATCTAGCCCCAAATTCCTTCCTTCACATCTCGGCATTCATCGTCGTGTGTGAGGCTCTACTCCGCATCCCTCCACACTTCAGCATGTGGCTTAAAGTCTTTAACGTGAAGCCAAAGGTAGTCGATGGGTAGCATGCGAATTGCGGTGGCGCTATGGTGAGCAAGTTTCCCAACGCCGTCTGGCCCAAAGGGGCTTTCGTGTAGATAGTCAACGTGTGGCAGCAGGAGTGGTTCTACATCACCGAACCCTGCGATGCCAAGTGGGCAGCCGCACCTGACTTCAGATCCGGACCCCCATTGAGACTCACCTCGTGGACCGCCAAGGGCCTTGATTGGGGGTCCTAGCTGAAGGTGATGACGCTGCAAGAGCGCATTTCCAATGTGTCGGTAAAAACATCAGACTCAGAAACGTGATCCAGGTGATGCTCTCTCGCCGCGTTCTCCCCTGTCAACTCCGGGCCTTCCCTATGTGGGAGTTCAATCCGGATATGCCCCGGACATTGAAGCGCTTCTTTGGCACCACGCACAAAGATATATGGAAGCATCTTTTCAAGGCCCAGAAGAATTGGCCCATGGAGACCAAGGACATCGGGCTCGACATCGAGAACCTGGCCGCAAGCATGAACCTTCCGAAGACTTATTTGATTAACACTTCAGATGTGATAAAAAATATATTTTCCCCCTCTTCACACAGGGCTGGATGAAGAAAGCGGAGCAGATCGACTGCCCGACGCCACTGCCGAAGAATCGGGCCACTCCCCAGCTGATGGAGATGCTGGTTCCGGCATCGTATCATGCGCTGGAGAAGAAGGCCAAGAAAAGGGGCAAAGAGGCCAAGGGCGTCCCTCACCAAAAAGGTCCTTCGGACGCCATGTACGGAGAAACCAAAGCCCTCTCCTCTCACGAGGAAGAAGAAGAGTAGGAAGCGAAAAGCGACTCCCCCTGAAAGGGGAGGAAGAAGAAAAGGACGGCCTCCGAAGACCCGGAGGGGAAGGCATCCAAGAGGGGGAAATCGTCCTCCAAGACAGTTCGGACTCAAAGTCCGAACAAATCCACAAGAAGCTACCTAGGGCGAAGCCCCTGGCCGCATCGTAAGTGCTCAGGTACTCATTGCTTAATTTTAGTCCTCCCTTTCTATTATATAAGTTATTTCATTATGTGCCTTTCAGCCCTCCATGCGAGCTTCCGAACACTCCATTATCGGAGGGGAGCTCTCTGCCACCCGAGATGGCAGAGAGTGAGACGCCGCCACATGCCTCCTCACCTGTTGCCATGGATGATACCGAGGTGTTGTCCCGAAGGACCTATCCAGGCTATAGAGGGGCATGCGAGGCTGTCGAGATGGCGCCCGAGGGTAACACCTCGGTCACCGAAGACATAGGGCAACCTACCCCTATGGAAACCGAACATGGGGATCCCCAATAATCCAGGCCCCAACCAGACATAGTTTCGTAGACCAATGCGGCTCCGAGATTAGGTGAGCAACCCCCTTCAACAGAGGGGGAGGAGCATCGGCTCCACCAGCAACCTCCACTAATCCGGAGGTGACAAACATTCTAACGGAAGCACTGCAACGTGCTTCCATCGTGGAGGAGCACCGCACCCTGATGGGTGCGGTAGTATAGAAGGTTCAGTCTGTTAAGAGCAAATTAGATGAAGCCTTCCATAGCCTACCGACAGGCTTTGAGGTATGTGACGTAATGTCCTAAAACATTTTTTGTTTCATATAAAGGAATATACTTGTATACGGACAGTAGCCCCTGAGCCTCTGACTGGTTTGAAAAGTCGGACGGAGGATTCATATAGTATTCGATAGAGTTGACATATTGTTCTTGTTGTAACAGGCTTCCCTGCTGGCGGCGACCGCCCAGGCCGCAGAAGTGTCTGAACTCAGTTGGAAGCTTTAGTTGGCCGATGAAGAGATCAACCGCGTGAACAAGCGGTTTGATAAAACGCAAGGTATGCGTATAGTGTTAAAAGTGTAGTTGTATCTAATAAGTAATAGCTATATTTAGAGACTAACTCATGTAATGCTTTGATTATGAGCATAGTTGTGGCAGCCAAGGTCGAGACCCTCAAAGGTGCCCTTGCTAAAGCCCAACAAGAGGCGAAGGCTAACAAGGCAGCCTATGATAAAGCGGTTGCAGAGCTGAAGACTGAACAGGTCACCCGCCGACAACACGAAGCTTGGGTGGTCGAGGTCGAACAAGAGCTGAAGGACGCCATCCTCAAATGTGAGGGTTTGGAGGAGAAGGCTTCCGCCCAATCGTCCGAACTAGCCAAAGCTCTCCAAGATGCTAAGGCGGCATGGGTCGAGTCCCAAAGTGCTCGCGAGGAGGTCCGTCGGGCGAAGAAAATAGCGGCCGGTAAGGTCCTTTGTAGAGTATTTTTGGAGGTCAGCGGAGGAGTGCCGCTGATGCCGCATAGTTCTTCCGAGCCCAGGAAGGGAACTCGACCGAGAAGCTATTCTGGTCGCAATTTCTTGCACCAGAGCGTCCGACGCCGCTGAACGACCAAATGAAGCAGTTGATGGAGCTGCATAGGATGGCCGGCTTGGCCAAGAAGGATCTAGCGATTCGGATTTGGCCAGCCGAATCAATTCCCAGTAGCTACTTCGGGTTTGTGAAGCGACTCGTCGATGCGGTGCCTTACGTTGAAGTTGTGAAGCGCTTGGCATGCATAGAGGGTGCTTGGATGGCCTTCGCCCGTGTCAAGATGAATTGGGAGAAGATGAAGGCCACCGATGTTGCGACCGCAGGCCCGCCCGAAGGCAAGGACCACCGCAAGCTAGAGAGATATCTTGAAGACGTCCTGGCGGGTGCCCGAATAGTAGAGGGCCAATGCTCGAAGGACGTCATTTTTGAGTAGATGCATCTGGGTTGTAAAAATTGTTTTTGTGAACCTAGGTTTGTAATATATTTGCGCTATTTATCTTAAGTTATTTCCCTCCTGTGCGGCCGTTTTAATTTTGAAATTTTGCCAGTCATCGGCTTCAGACCCCACATAGATACTACAGGGGTGTTCGGCCGAGCGCCTTACCACACTTTATCCAACTTCTTGGTTCGTGAAGGAGGTGTACGCGGGGTGAACTAGGCAATCAGACTATGCAGCTTTATCACTTTCACTTGGCCATAGGAGTTTGACAGTGGGGCTAAATAGTAGCCCCTTGTATGTGTACGGCAATCCGAACTACGATGCATTTTTCATGCGGCTGGACAAAGACCAGCCCCTCGTATAACACGGAATAAATCATGAGTGATTTGTAGTATAGGACTGAGTCACCGAATCGCTGACCAGCTCTGCCTTATCATGATAGTCAGTTTTCGGTTTTCTCTATTGTGGTATTTGACCGGACAAACCAGAAATATGATCGCAGTAGTTCTCCCTTTACAACCTTAGCCGAACAAGCGGAACATAAGGTGGTAAGCACAGGAGCCAGGAAACCCAACTATAGACCAAACACATGATTCGGAGCCGATGCATATAGTGCAATATTCAAGACGCCGAAGAGCACCCGATAGGTGTTCGGACTTGAGGACGTGCGGAGCCACATATAGCCCCTGATGTTTAAAGACCGGACTAAAGCACGAGTGGCAATCTGAAGTAAGGAGGGAATGCAGATGAAAGAAAAAGAAATCAGTACCGAACAAAAGTGGTGATCAACTGCTTCCTTTATATCTTGTATAAGACGTCAAAACGTGCTATTACAGATAATGCCATTAATATCAAGGCTATTTTACATGCCGAGAGTTTACACAAGGGAAAGTTTTACACATGGACTAAAAGAAAAGGTAGTCTTGAAGATCCCAGTGGTTCCCTGCCGTACGTTTGCACCGTTTCTCCTTGGTGAAAAATCCTTTGAGAGGAGAAGTCGATGGTCGTCTATACGAAAAGGGGGGCCTCAAAAAGGGCCCTTGCGTGACCGTAGGGTAGGTAGGTTTTTAATGAACCTGTAGTACGAGAGAGGAAGAAAAAAGAAAGAAGGGAAAAAAGGTTAAGGTCCGAATAGAGTCAAGCCACACTATAGACCTTTTCCGCAGTGCGCCTCCGTCGCTGCCCAAGGTATTTTAAGTGCGTAATAATGTACGCGCGGTACGTATGCCACGGTTTTATGGGGTGATCGGCGGAGGCGAAACTGCTATTGGAGCTCAGGATCCACTGAGTTGTCGTTCTGCAGGGTGGACCGGACTCGCTTGGTGGTGTCAGGGGTTTTAACGACCGATGAATTGTTCGGCTTGATGAGGCCTCTCTGTATTTCGGTTGCAAGGGCCGCAGTGTGCTCCTCAGTACGGAGGGACCGCTCCATATTTCCATTGACTATGATAACGCCACACGGTCCGGGAATTTTGAGCTTTAAGAAAGCATAGTGCGGGACTGCATTGAAACGGATGAAAGTAGTTCGTCCAAGCAGCGCATGATAACCATTGCGAAAAAGGACAATGTCAAAGATCAAGTCTTCGCTTCGGAAGTTATCCTGCGAACCAAAGACTACTTCCAATGTTAAGGAGCCCGTGCAGCGGGCCTCTACGCCGGCAATCACTCCTTTAACGTTAGTGTTACTGGGCTCGATTCTTGATGGGTTAATACCCATCTTACGGACAGTGTCTTGATAAATCAGGTTAAGACTGCTGCCACCGTCCATGACAGATGCTAGTTGGGTGGCCCCGGCGATCGAAGGTGATCGGACAAGCCGACCATCGGTTGAATTTTGGGGCGACATGCTCTATGGCGTAGACGTCCCTTAGTGCGCGCTTGAGCTCCCTCTTGGGAATATGTGTGACATATATCATGTTCACTGTTTTCACCTCAGGGGGGAATTTCTTCTGTCCCCTTGTGTTCGGTGGATGGGATTCATCATCATCCTCGCTTTGAGGCCCTTTCCCCTTGTGTTTGGTATTTATCTTACCGGCCTGTTTGAAAACCCAACGGTTTTTGTTGGAGTGGTTGGAAGGCTTGTCAGGGGTGCCATGAATCTGGCAAGGCCTATCTGGTATCTTATCCAAATTAGATGGACCGTCTCTATTTCCTTTGAATGGCTTCTTCCGCTGACCGGGTTTGGAGCCACTGAATCCGGCATTGACCGTCGTATCTTCAGTTTCTTCATTGTTGTTCTGACGCTTGTTTTTGTTACGTCGTGGCCTTCCATTGCCATCCATGGCTTCAGAGGTGCCAGGGTCATTGGTATGGTTGCTTCTACGAGCCAACCAGCTATCATCGCCCGCGCAGAAGCGGGTCATAAGGATAGTAAGAGCTGCCATAGTCTTCGGCTTTTCCTGACCGAGGTGTCGGGCGAGCCATTCATCACGGACGCTGTGTTTAAAGGCTGCTAAGGCTTCAGCATCCGAACAGTTGACGATTTGGTTCTTTTTAATTAAGAAGCAAGTCCAGAGTTTGCGGGCTGACTCTCCGGATTGCTGGACTATGTGACTAAGGTCATCAGCGTCCGGTGGCCGGACATAAGTACCTTGGAAGTTGTCTCGAATAGCATCCTCCAAGTCTTCCTAGCTGCCAATAGAGTTCTCTGGGAGGCTATTCAACCAGTGTCGTGCGGGTCCTTTTAGTTTTAGGGGGAGGTATTTAATGGCGTGGAGATCATCACCGCGATCCATGTGGATATGGAGAAGGAAATCTTCAATCCATACAGCGGGATATGTCGTTCCATCGTATGCTTGAATGTTTACGGGTTTAAACCCTTCCAGAAACTGGTGCTGCATTACCTCGTCAGTAAAGCACAAGGGGTGTGCAGCGGCTCTATATTGGGCGATGTCACGACGGAGTTCGGACGACATTTGTGTTCAGTTTTCGGCCCGAGTTTGGTTGTGTTTATCACGCCAAGCTTGATGGTCGTTGTCTCGTGTTGGAGCACATCCCCTTGATCCATAGATTGATCTGGTCTGACCGGCTCTATTGTCCAGGTCATGTCGTAAGTCATAGGTATTGCCAGGAGCCGCTACCTCTCTGCCTCGACGGCGAGGTGGCGTGGGCTGGTGTTAGGCATAAATAGTCGCTTTGTCCCGTCCACGTGGTGGTCGGTCTGGTTCATCAACATGATTATATCTTGACGGTATTGGCTCAAGGGCCTCATCGTTAAATTATGGTAGTATCCTGCGCTTTGGGTAGCTCTTTGTTGGGCACTCGAAGCAGTACGGCAGCCAGGACCTTGGTCCATCTATCATTGAGCGTATCATGTTCGGCTTGAAGTTGTTGCTGTTTCTTTTTTAGGCTCCTCGCGGTGGCGATGAGCTGTCGCTTGAAGCACTCTTGCTCGAGGGGTTCCTCTGGCATGATGAAATCTTCATTGCCGAGGCTGACATCCTCCTCGGAGGCCGGTAGATAGTTACTATCTTCCGAATCCTCATCCTCGGCAGGTTCGTCTGGATAGACTTGTCCGTCCTCCCACTCATCCTGCACACCAACAGGCTCGACGGGGTGGTCGGAGTCTTCGGCATTATCCGGAGTATCATTGTCTCCATGCCAGTATTGCTTTCCTTTTCGCGACGCGATCTTGAGCGGCGGTGCTGACGTTGGTGTTTTGGTGGTGCCTTGACAAGCTTGTCCTCAATCGGGTCTTAATCGCTATCGTCGTCCTTCTTTTGGGGGGTATCCACCATGTACACGTCCTAAGTAGAAGTGGTCGTCCAACACCCAGTGATAGGCGGGTTTTGGCCTGGTTCGGCTCCGGCATCATCGTTCGTGTCGTCGATGTCTTCGGAGGTGTAGTCTAGCATGTCAGTCAAGTCCTCGATAGTGGCTATTAAGTGGGTGGTGGGTGGGATGCAAAATTCCCCGCGCTCAGCCCCTTGTTCAAGTTGGGCGTAGTTTGGAAGTGACACTTCTGTGATAGCGAGAGATTGCATTAAGTCCAGAGCCTCGTTTAGGAGCGATAGCTGGAAGGGTGACTGAGGGCCTGCAGAGCTGGGTCTGGAATCGCCGCTTGACCATGCTCAATGGATGTAGGCCTCAAGAGTTTGGAGTTAACATCTAGAGGTGAGTCTGGCTTCCTGATGACAGGGGGAGTCTCGTCTCATTCTAGGCCTGCCAATAATATGGTCACCCCTGGGTCTCCGGCAGGGAGCTCCGTAGTGGGAGAGGGTCCGGCGGGGTTCATACTCCCGTCTTCGGACAGGGTGGTCCAATCTGGATCTAAGGTCAGGGCAAGAATGATAGTTGATCCTTGAACGGAGCCTAGTGGTGGATCTGATGGTCTTCCTTCATGTAGATGAGGAGCGGTGGTCGAGGCCGAGAACCCTTCGAAGATCAAGTCTCCTCAGATATTAGCGATATAATTCAGGCTTCCGAACCTGATCTGGTGACCAGGAGCGTAGCTTTCGATCTATTCAAGGTAACCAATTGAATTGGCATGCAGAGCGAAGCCGCCAAACATGAAAAGTTGACCAGGGAGGAAAGTTTCCCAGGAAACAGCATCATTGTCGATGATCAAACGAGCCATCGAACCTTCTACCGACGATACAGTGGAAGTCTTAATGAAAGCGCCAATGTCAGTGTCAAAACCGGTCGATCTCGGGTAGGGGGTCCTGAACTGTGCGTCTGAGGATCGAAGGTAACAAGGGACAAGTGGGACACATTGTTTACCCAGGTTCGGGCCCTCTTAATGGAGGTAAAACCCTACATCCTGCTTGATTGTATTTCATGAGTATAGGGGGGGTACAAGAGTTGATCTACCTCAAGATCATAATGGCCAAACCCTAGATGTCTAGCCGATGTCAATTCTCATTGTCCCTACGGACTAAACCCTCCAGTTTATATACCCACCGGAGGGGCCTAGGGTTATACAGAGTCGGTTTGTAGAGGAAGGAAATCACATATCCGGACACCAATCTTGCCATCCACACATAGGGGAGTCCTACCCGGATATGGGGAAAAGTCTTCCGCTTTGTATCTTCACGGCCCATCAGTCCGGCCCATATTGAATAGCCCGGACACCCGAGGACCCCCCAATCCAGGACTCCCTCAGCCTCCCGTACAATGCCATCCTCGAGTACCCAGCCCTTGCCAAGTTCATGGCGGTGACGCACCCCGCCTACAACGTCCTCAAGATGCCTGGGAGCAGCGGTGTCCTTACCATGGCGGGAGACACCAAGGATGCACTCCTGGCCCTCAAGCTCGCTTTCAAGGCTGCTGCGGCTGCGCGGCCAGATGTGGAGGGCGCTCTGGAGACCCCGGAGGCCGGGCCCATGAAGAAGAAGTAGTTGTTCTCTCAGGATCGGGCAGAGACGAAGCAGGTGTCGGTCGACAACGGGGGCCCTGGCCCCACCTTCACCATAGGCGCCGGCCTCCCCTGGACTAGGAGGAGGCGTTGGTCGGTTTCCTCTGTGCGAACAAGGATGTGTTTGCGTGGGAGGCATTGGACCTGGTCGGCATTCCACGAGAGGTCATTGAGCACCATTTGATGGTGTGCCCTAGAGCGCACCCGGTGAAGCGAAAGGCGCGGCGACAAGTCCCGGAGAAGCAGTCGTTCATTGTCCAGGAGGTCCACAAGCTGCAAGAGGCCGGTGTCATTCGGGAAGTGCGGCATCTGGATTGGCTGGCGAATCCGGTCATCATCCCCAAGAAGGGCGGAAAGGAACGCACGTGCGTCGACTTCACGAGCCTCAACAAAGCTTGTCCTCAGGACCCTTTCCCTCTTCCATGCATCGACCAGATGTCGAATCCACCGCTGAGTGCAATTTTTTATGCTTCCTAGACACCTCCTCGGGCTATCACCAGATCAATATGGCGGTGCAAGACGTCGAGAAGAGAGCCTTCCTAATCACATGCGGGGTGTACTACTACACCTGCATGCCGTTCGGGCTGCGCAACGCCGGCGCAACCTTCCAGCGACTGATGCACATTGCTCTAGGCCTGAAGCTCAGGAGAAATGTTGAGGCATACGTTGACTACATAGTGGTCAAGTCACGGGAGGCAAGGACCCTTGTTAAAGATTTAGAAGAGACGTTCGCCAACCTGCGCAAGGTAAACCCACACCTCAATCCGGAGAAGTGAGTGTTCGGCGTCCCTTCTGGCAAGCTGCTAGGCTTCTTAGTGTCGCATAGAGGGATCGAAGCCAACCCTGAGAAGATCAAGGCAATAGAAAAGATGAGCACACCGCAGACCCACAAGGAGATGCAGAAGCTCGTGGGCTGCGTAAGCTCGTTAGGGCGCTTCATCTCCAAGCTAGGCGAGCGCGCCCTCCCGTTCTTCAAGTTGATGAAAAAGAATGGCCGTTCGAATGGACTCCGGAGGTAGAGGCAGCCTTCCAAGACCTCAAGAGGTACCTTACCAGCCCAGCGGTGATGGTGGCACCTTGCCCTCTTGAGCCCCTGGTGCTTTACCTGGCCGCCACGCCCCACTCGGCCAGCGCGGCACACCCGGCGGTCCGGGAAGAGCGTGCGGATGCGGGTGTGCGGCATAGCGCCCCGCGCCCGACTGCACCATCGTCGCCTTAGGACAACACTCTTGAGGCCCTGCCTACCCTGCCGGACAACAAGGCCTGAGGGAGTCCTAGATTAGGGGGTCCTCGGGTGTCCGGACTATGTGATATGGGCCGGACTGATGGGCCGTGAATATACAAGGCAGAAGACCTTCCCCCGTGTCCGGGTAGGAATCTCTTATGCATGGATGGCAAGATTGGTGTCCGGATGTGTAATTTCCTTCCTCTCCAAACCAACTCTGTACAACCCTAGGCCCCTCCGGTGTGTATATAAACCGAAGGGTTTAGTCCGTAGAGGCTATCAGAATTCATAGAGGCTAGACAGCTAGGGTTTAGCCATTACGATATCGAGGTAGATCAACTCTTGTAACCCTTATACTTATCAAATACAATCAAGCAGGACGTAGGGTTTTACCTCCATTAAGAGGGCCCGAACCTGGGTAAACATCATGTTCCCCCTGTCCCTTGTTATCTTTGATCCTCAGACGAACAGTTCGGTACCCCCTACCTGAGATCGGCCGGTTCTGACACCGACATTGGAGCTTTCATTGAGAGTTCCGTTGTGTCTTCGACAGAAGGATCGATGGCTCACCTTGTCATCAAGGACAAGATCACTTCTGGAAGAACCCTAGCTCCAGGTCAGGTCCTCTAGCTCGGTGGTTTCACCATGGGAACTCGCCCGGCCGTTAAGCCGATGGCGGCCCCCTCGATCACCAAACATCATCTCCACATTTGCCTCAAACACTCCGAAAATATGGATCCGGCAGATATCTTGTCTTTGGACGAGCTACTAGATCGCATCGCCCCCTGGGGGTCGCATCAGACTGATCGGATTGGGCTTAAACCTGAGTAGAGGGAGATCAATTCCCCACTAATCACCCACTTGGTAGCGGTCGTGGAGGAACGAGCCGAGAACGCTTCTTGCCCTAAGTTAAAAACTAGCTATGTTCGGATTTCTGAGCCCTACGAGCCGGATACCCATCCTCAGGAAGAGACTCATGTCCTCCGAACATAGGATCAGGCATTGAACCCGGAAGTCACCGGGACCTTTCCCGATCCTGAACTGGTGACCTCGGAGATTCTTCAAGCTCTGGATTCAACCGTGGGTCAGGGTTCAGATTTTACCCCGCCCACCCACCACTATCAATATTCCCCAAGCAATTCAGGCCCTCCAGACATATGTGACCTAATGTATGTACAACAACAACCTCAGGAAACGGTCCATCACTTCTGGGCCAGATTCCTCCTTGTTAAAAACAAGATTAAAGATTGCTACGACGATGACGCGGTTTCAGTTTTCTGCCGCAACTGTACGGACGAGGGAGTTCTCAATGCCCTCAACCGCCGCCGCATACAACACTTTATAGATTTGGCACACATAGTATAGAAGTGTCGCATGATGGAAAACGCCTGCAAAGCCCAGACTGCCGGGTGGGAACCCACTGCCTTTAAGCAACCCACCATACGGGCAAAACGGATGCACCCTTACGAAGCATCCTAACACAAACCAATTGATAAGAAAAACAAGCCCTTCACAGGACATAGAACCGTCCTTGACGAACTGCTTGATAGGCCCTGTCCAATACATACAATGCCGAGCACTGAACCAACGCATAGCCTTCGGGCATGTTGGGTACTCCGGCAAGTGGCTAAGAGCAGTGAGGCTATCCTCACCAGTACTATTCCAGAGAGGTATTCCTCGGAGCATGAAGATTTCAATCCGAGCAATACGGCCATAACTTTCATTGCCGACGACGAACCAAGGGCCCGATTAGTCCGAGCACCAGCTGCCCTGGTCTTAAACCCAATTATGGATGGCTTTTGACTCACCAAAGTGCTCATGGACGGCGGTAGCAGACTTAACCTCATCTAAGAAGATACGCTCGACAAAATGCCAATGGACAAGAGTCACGTCGAGCAAAGAAGTACCACCTTTCGAGGTATTATCCCCAGTCGAGAAGCATGATGCTCGGGGGAAATCAAACTTGATGTAGTATTCGGCACACCCGATAACTACAGGTCTGAAGAGTTGCTCTTCCATGTGGCCCCTTTCAATAGTGGATACCACGCCCTTTTGGGGTGGGGCGCCTTCGCACGCTTCCAAGCCATACCCCATTACGGGTACATGAAGCTCAAAATGCCGGGGGCCAATGGAGAAATCACTATCACTAGCGATGCGGATATAGCACTCCGTGCTGAAAGCAAAACCACATCCTTGGCCCTCGAGGCACTATCCGAGGCCCTCGCGGCCGAAGAGTTAACCACTCCGCGTTCCACCATCGACAAAGACGATGTAATCCTTGACAAGAGGCCCAGATCCACCTGTTTGAAACCAGCAGATGAAATAGTTAAATTTCAAGTGCACCCGACAGATCCTAACAAAACAGCATCCATTAGAGCACAGCTGGACCCGAGGTCGACACCGCCTTACGAGCGTTCCTGCGCAACAATTGGGACATCTTTGCCTGGCATCCGTCGGGCATGCCAGGAATCCCACACAGAATGGCCGAGCATAGCCTCAATATAATAAAGGAGAAAATTCCTTATTTGACACTGTCTTAAAATCTGGTTCCTTATTTGACACTGGAAAAGTTTTTCTTCCTTATTTGACACTAGTCCTAAATTTTATTTCCTATACGACACTTCCGTCCATTTTAAGCCTAAATGACACCTGAAAAGACGATTTTGCCCCTCATGCGGCATGTGTGTGCGCGCGCGCGTGTGTGCTGCTGCGTGTGTGTATGTGCATGTGGGCTGCTGCATGTGTGTTTGCTTCTGCGTGTGTACGTGCGTGTGTGTGCTGTTGCGTGCCTATGTGCTGCCTGCGTGTGTGTTGCTGCTGCTGTGTGTGTGTGTGTGTGTGCTGTGTACATGTGTTGCTGCGTGTGTGTGTGTGCATGCATGTGTGTTGCTGCGTATGTGTGCGTGTGTGTGTGTGTGTGCGCGCACACGCGCGCGTGCGTGTTGTTGTGTGTGTGTTGGTGCATGTGTATGTGTTGCTGCGTGTGTGCTCCTGCCCTCGCACTGATGTTGTGTGTGTGCGCTATTGCCCCCACACACATACCACATGAGGGACAAAAGAGTCTTTTCAGGTGTCATTTAGGCTTAAAATGGATGGAAATGTCATATAAGGAATAAAATTTAGAACTTGTGTCAAATAGGGAAGAAAAACTTTTCCAATGTCAAATAAGGAAGCAGATTTTAAGATAGTGTCAAATAAGGAATTTTCTCTATAATAAAGGGGTTCAAACCAGTCAAGCAAACGTTGCGGCGATTTTCCGAACCCAAACGACAAGCTATGGGAGAGGAGCTAGCCAAACTACTTGAGGTCGGGTTCATCAGAGAAATCAAGCACCCGGATTGGCTAGCGAACCCGGTCATGGTGCCAAAGAAGGATAAATCCTGGCGCCTTTGTGTCGATTTCAAAGACATCAATAAGGCTTGCCCTAAGGACACCTTCCCGCTGCCCCAAATTGATCAAATCATTGATGCAACTGTAGACACGATTCATTGTGTTTCCTCGACGCCTATTAATGCGGCTTGAAGCTACGTCGGTATTTCCCCAAAGAGGAAGGGATGATGCAGCACAACAACGGTAGCTATTTTCCTCAGTGATGAGACCAAGGTTATCGAACTAGTAGGAGAACCAAGCAACAACACGATAGTGGCTCCTGCACACAAATAACAACTACCCGAAACCTGACATATTAAAGGGGTTGTCAATCCCTTTCGGGTAACGGTGCCAGAAATTGGCAAAACGGACGTGAATAAATTGTAGTAGATTGATAGATCGAACGCCAAATAAAATAAATAAGAATAAATTGCAGCAAGGTATTTTTGTATTTTTGGTTTAATATATCTGAAAATAAAAGGCAAATAAAATAGATCGCGAAGGCAGATATATTAAAGAAGAGACCCGGGGGTCATAGGTTTCACTAGTGGCTTCTCTCGAAAAAATAGCGAATGGTGGGTAAACAAATTACTGTTGGGCAATTGATAGAACTTCAAATAATCATGGCGATATCCAGGCAATGATCATTATATAGGCATCACGTCCAAGATTAGTAGACCGACTCCTGCCTGCATCTACTACTATTACTCCACACATCGACCGCTATCTAGAATGCATCTAGTGTATTAAGTTCATGGGGCAACGGAGTAATGCAATAAGAACGATGAAATGATGTAGACAAGATCTATCTATGTAGAGATAGACCCCATCGTTTTATCCTTAGTAGCAACGATACATACGTGTTGGTTCCCCTTCAGTCACTGGGATCAAGCACCGTAAGATTGAACCCACTACAAGCTCCTCTTCCCATTGCAAGATAAATAGATCAAGATGGACAAACGAAACCCAAATATCGAAGGAGAAATGCGAGGCTATAAGCAATCATGCATATAAAAGATCAAAGAAGATTCAAATAACATTCATGGATAAAAAGATAGATCTGATCATAAACTCAAAGTTCATCCGATCCCAACAAACACGTCGCAGAAAGAGTTACATCATATGGATCTCCAAGAGACCATTGTATTGAGAATCAAACCAGAGAGAGGAAGCCATCTAGCTACTAACTACGGACCCGAAGGTCTACAAAGAACTACTCACGCATCATCAGAGAGGCACCAATGGAAGTGGCAAACCCCTCCGTGATGGTGTCTAGATTGGATCTGGTGGTTCTAGACTCTGCGGTGGCTGGAATTGATTTTTGTCGACTGCCCTAGGGTTTCTGGAATATTGGGGTATTTTTAGAGCAAAGAGGCAGTTCAGGGGGGCACCCGAGGTGGGCACAACCCACCAGGGCACGCTTGGGCCTCCTGGCACGCCCTGGTGGGTTGTGCTCCCCTGGAAGCACCCCCTAGGTGCTTCTTCGGCCCATTGGTTTTCTTCTGGTCCAAAAAAATCTCCAAAAAGTTTCGCTGCGTTTGGAATCCATTTGGTGTTGATTTCCTATGATGTAAAAAACATGCAAAAAATAGCAACTGGCACTTGGCACTATGTCAATAGGTTAGTAGTATAAAATGATTATAAAACATCCAAGATTGATAATATAACAACATGGAACAAAAAAATTATAGATACGTTGGAGACGTATCAGGATCCCCAAGCTTAATTCCTGCTCGTCCTCGAGTAGGTAAATGATAAAAACAAAATTTTTGATGTGGAATGTTGCCTAACATGTCATATCATATTCTTTTCTTTATAGCATGGAAATTTGGACTTTTATATTGTTCAAAGCAATAGCCTAGTTTTGACATGATAATTCAAGCATGCCAACAAGCAACCATGTCTTTCAAAATATCAACGCTAAAATAAGCTATCCATGGCCCATTATGCTCAATCATTGATCCGTTCATGAAACACTCGCATATTAACTACACCCAATGCTCAAGTACGATCATAGTTCCTCCTAGTTGGTGCTTTATAAGAGAATATGGAGACTCAAATTCAAAATAAAAATTGCATAAAGTAAAGTAAAGGCCCTTCGCGGAGGGAAGTAGGGATTTGTAGAGGTGCCAGATCTCAAAGCAAAAATTGAGAGATAAAAAATATTTTGACAGGCATACTTTTGCCACCAACGAAAATGATTTAGAGTTCCCAACACTTTCCATGCTAGATATATCATAGGCGGTTCTCAAACAGAAATTAAATTTTATTCATTTTTCCACCATACTTTCACTTTCCATGGCTAACCATATCCACGGGTGCCTTCCACACCAACACTTCCCAAGGAATTTATTATTTGACAACATAAAGTAAATTCATTTTTCATTTCGGGACTGGGCATCCCTAATACCTTTTCCTTACTCTCGTGTAATGACAAGTGAATGAACACTCATCGTGAGAATAACACATCTAGCATGGAAAAAATTAGCCACCCCTCACTGCCTTGTTAGCGGTACGAGCACACAAAAGAGAAATTTATTTTGAATATTAGAGATGGCACATACAAATTTGCTTAGAATGGCAAAACAAATACCGCATATAGGTAGGTATAGTGGACTCATATGGCAGAACTGGTTTAAAGGTTTTTGGATGCACAAGTAGTGATCATACTTAGTGCAAAATGGAGGCTAGCAAAAGATTGAGAAGCGACCAACCAAGAAACGAATAATCTCATAAGCGAGCATTAAGCATAATTAACACCGAATAACGCACCACAAGTAGGATATAATTTCATTGCATAATTATTGACATTCGTGCTTGCATAGGGAATCACAAATCTTAACACCAATATTCTTACTAAAGCATAATTACTCAGCAAGATGACCCACATATCACATCATCATATCTCAAAACTATTACTAAGAATCAAGTTTACTTTTTCCAATGATATTCATGAAAGTTTTTATTATATCCTTCTTGGATATCTATCGCTTTGGAACTAATTTTCATATGTTGCTTTTGATAAGCTCAAACAAATATAAGTGAAGATCATGAGCATAAAATTTCTTTCTCTCAAGTTAATTTAAGTGAAGCAAGAGAGAATTTCTTGAAAATTTTACTAAGTCTCAAATAAATCTAAGTGAAGCAAGAGACCATTTCTTCAAAAATAATAAAGCACACCATGCTCAAAAAGATATAAGTGAAGCACTAGAGCAAATCCATAGCTCATAAAAATTTAAGTGAAGCATAGAGAGCAATTTTAACAAGTCATGGCATAATTTTGGCTCTCTCAAATAGATATGTCCAGCAAGGGATCAAGACTTAAAACACAAAATAAAACAAGAAAAGACTCATATCATACAAGACGCTCCAAGCAAAACACATAGTATGTGACGGATAAAAATATAGCTTCGACTAAAATATTGATAGTCGTTAGAAGAAAGAGGGGATGCCACTCGAGGGCATCCCCAAGCTTAGTTGCTTGCTCTCTTTTGGATAATAGCTTGGGATGCCGGGGCATCCCCAAGCTTAGGCTCTTCTTAATCCTTATTCCTTCATCCATCGTAAGATAACCCAAAACTTGAAAACTTCAATCACACAAAACTCAACAAAAGCCCTCGTGAGATCCGTTAGTATAAGAAAACAAATCACTACTATAAGTGTTGTAGTAAACCAATTCATATTTTGTTCTTGCATTATATCTATTGTATTCCCACTTTTCTATGGCAAAAACTCATCAAAGAAAACCATAGAATCATCAAAAACAAGCACACAACACAAACAAAACAAAATTTGTCAAAAACAGAACAATCTGTAGCAATCTGGATATTTCAAATACTTCTGTAACTCTAAAAACTCTGAAAAATTAGGATGGCCTGGGCAAGTTGTATATTAATCTACTGCAAAAGGAATTGGTAGTTTATCACTCTCTGGTTAAAAATTTAAATTATTTTTGCGAGCACAAAAGTTTCTTTTTTTCAGCAAGATCAAACAACTATCACCCAGGAAGATCCTAAAGGCTTTACTTGGCACAAACACTAATTAAAACACAAAAAACACAATCATAACAGTAGCATAATTGTGCTAACACTCAAGAACAGAAAGCAAAAAAGCTAAAATAAATTTTATTCATTGGGTTGCCTCCCAACAAGCATTCTAGTTTTACGCCCTTAGCTAGGCATTGATAAATTTAATGGTGCTCGCAAGACAGATAGCAATTGAAACATGAAGAGAGCATCCTGTAGCATGTGAAAAACAAGTTTAAGTTTAAGAAACTTCCTATGCATATGCATTTTATAAGCAAACAAATTATCAAGACAAGCAAAAACTAGCATATGCATGGAAGAAGAAAGAAATAATAGCAATCTCAAAATAACGAGAGGTAATTTAGTAACATGAAAATTTCTACAACCATATTTTCCTCTCTCATAATAATTACATGTAGGATCATAATCAAATTCAACAATATAGCTGTCATATAGAATTTTCTTTTCATGATCCACATGCATGCAAAGTTGACACTCTTCCAAAATAGTGGGATTATCATCAAATAAAGTCATGACCTCTCCAAGCCCACTTTTATCAAAAATTTCATAATATTGAACACTCTCCAAATATGTGGGATCATTTTTACCTAGAGTTGACACTCTTCCAAACCCACTTCTATTATTATTGCAAACATATTCATCATGAGGCATAAATAAATTTTCAAGATCATAAGAATCATGATCATTGCAACAAGTAGTGGACATAGCAAAATTAGCATCCCCAAGCTTGGGTTTTTTTATATTATTAGCACAATTGACATTACTAGAATGTATAGTAAAATCATTGCAATCATGCTTTTCATTCAAGGAGCTATCATGAATCACTTCATAAATTTCTTCATCACAATTTTCAAATTCACGAATCTCAAGCAAAACTTTATAAAGAAAATCTAGTGCACTCAACTCACTAGCAATTGATACATCATGATTGGATCTTTTGAAAAGATTAGCAAGTGGATGGGGATCCATCTCAATAGATTTTTAGCAAGCGAAGATGCAAGCATATAGAAGGCCCATGGCAACACAAGCAAACAAAAGATCCAACGAGAAAAAAGGAGAACGAAAAAAGGCGAATAAAACGGCAAATTTTTGTGAAGAGGGGGAGAGGAAAATGAGAGGTAAATGGCAAATAATGTAAATTGCGAGGAGATGAGATTTGTGATTAGGAACCTAGTATATGTAGATGATCCTAGCCGGCAACGGCGCCAGAAATTCCTTTTGATGTGGCTTGAAGCTACGCCTATATTCCCCCAAAGAGGAAGGGATGATGCAGCACAGCGACGGTAGGTATTTCCCTCATTGATGAGACCAAGGTTATCGAACCAGTAGGAGAACCAAGCAACAACACGTAAGCGGCGCCTGCACACAAATAACAACTACTCGCAACCCGAGTATTAAGGTGGTTGTCAATCCCTTTCGGGTAACGGTGCCAGAAGTTGGCAAAACGGACGTGAATAAATTGTAGTAGATTGATAGATCGAATGCCAAATAAAATAAATAAGAATAAATTGCAGCAAGGTATTTTTTATTTTTGGTTTAATAGATCTGAAAATAAAAGGCAAATAAAATAGATCGCGAAGGCAAATATATTAAAGAAGAAACCGGGGGCCGTAGGTTTCACTAGTGGCTTCTCACGAGAAAAACAGCGAGCGGTGGGTAAACAAATTACCGTTGAGCAATTGATAGAACTTCAAATAATCATGACGATATCCAGGCAATTATCATTATATAGGCGTCACATCCAAGATTAGTAGACCGACTCCTGCCTACATCTACTAATATTACTCCACACATCGACCGCTATCCAGCATGCATCTAGTGTATTAAGTTCATGGGGAAACGGAGTAATGTAATAAGAACGATGACATGATGTAGACAAGATCTATCTATGTAGAGATAGACCCCATCATTTTATCCTTAGTAGCAAGGATACATACGTGTCGGTTCCCCTTCTGTCACTGGGATCAAGCAGCGTAAGATCGAACCCACTAAAAGCACATCTTCCCATTGCAAGATAAATAGATCAAGTTGGACAAACAAAACCCAAATATCGCAGAAGAAATACGAGGCTATAAGCAATCGTGCATATAAGAGATCAAAGAAGATTCAAATAACTTTCATGGATAAAAAGATAGATCTGATCATAAACTCAAAGTTCATCTGATCCCAACAAACACACCACAAAAAGAGTTACATCATATGGATCTCCGAGAGACCATTGTATTGAGAATCAAACGAGAGAGAGGAAGCCATCTAGCTACTAACTACGGACCCAAAGGTCTACAACGAACTACTCACGCATCATCGGAGAGGCACCAATGGAAGTGGTGAACCCCTCTGTGATGGTGTCTAGATTGGATCTGGTGGTTCTGGACTCTGCGGTGGCTGGAACTGATTTTCGTCGACTCCCCTAGGGTTTCTGGAATATTGGGGTATTTATAAAGCAAAGAGGCGGTTCAGGGGGGCACCCGAGGTAGGCACAACCCACCAGGGTGCGCCTGGGCCTCCTGGTGCGCCCTGGTGGGTTGTGCTCCCCTTGGAGCACCCCCAGGTGCTTCTTCAGCCCATTGGTTGTCTTCTGGTCCAAAAAATCTCCAAAAAGTTTTGCTGCATTTGGACTCCGTTTGGTATTGATTTCCTGCGATGTAAAAAACATGCAGAAAATAGCAACTGGCACCTGGCACTATGCCAATAGGATAGTACCAAAAATGATATAAATGATTATAAAACATCCAAGATTGATAATATAACAGCATGGAACGATAAAAAATTATAGATATGTTGGAGATGTATCACCTACATTAATACACTGAATCAAATACCTACCCCTACAGTCTTCTTGCGAATATTTCGCAGCTATCATTACTTGGTCATACACCAAGTTCAATGGAATTTCTTTCCCGTCTGGTCCCTGTAGTCCCACTCGGGCCATATGATTTGGATCTAGCTTGGTGAAGCGTGCTTTCACCATCGCCCAAGCTTCTCGTGCACCTTCACGGCAGACGAACGTCTTCCATAGTTCAAAGAGATGTCGGGAACCTTTGAATAGGCTTGCCAAGCCCTCCATACTTTCTGGAGGGGTATCGGATGGCCATAAAGCATTGACCATACTCTTCATGGCTTTCCGAGCCTGCACATGCACCATGGACAGCTCCTTCAGCATGTCGCCTTGAAATCCGGATACTTCCTCTTTCGGCCATCCAGTTAGTAGACCTGTAGCAACAGAGTTATGACATTCCAAATTGCGAACTAGGCATGAGTCTCTATGGTGGTTTTAAAATGTCATACCGAACATGCCGCCCTTCAGCTTTTCATTTTCTTTTCGGGTGGCCGATAACTGAGCCTTTAGGCTCTCTATCTCTTTGGATTGTCTGTCTTTTTCCTCCTCATGTTTTTTCTTCTCAGAAGTGCTCATTGCGGCCCTCTTCATTTCCACCAGTTCAGCAGTAATAGTATTAAGCTGCGTTTGGTTTATTTTCAGCTCCTGGGACAGCGCAATGTTCTTCTATTTGAGTACCTGCAGGAATATCGATCCTTAAATCGGTTGGCTTCACCGCTTCAAGTCTGAGGGGCTACTGGTATATATCTATCAAAATTGCATGAATTCTTACCTGTATATCCTTTGAGAACAGTTGGGTAACTCCGGCAAGTCCATCTCGAGCGGCCCGGATATATGCATCCACCGAACTGAGTGTGGTAAATTCCTGCTCGGATAAGGCCAGAGCGCGCATGGCCTCTTTCAGCTGACGATGGTTCATCACGCTCTCGGAATTCATGACAGATACGTCATCCGAATCCTCAGGAGGCGGCGAAACTGGCATTGCATCAGCTCTCGTCCTAGTTGACAAGTCTGGCGTCGGATTGGCTGACATTCGGCTAGCAGGGCATTTTCCCACAGTCTGCCGCATGCTTCTCCTGAATCAATGATAAAAAGGGGACTTTTAATAATCCGAGCTCATGCTCAGGCATGTATTAAGCAGACATACCTCTTTGAAGACAGCGAGGTCTCTGCAGCGCTCCCGGTCTCCTTTCGCTTTGAATGATTACCCTGTGCAGGGGTCGTCCTTGAGGGGGTGCGGCCTACCGAGCGCCGATCCTATAAAGTACGGATTGGTATAATGGACAAAGGTGCAAGTAGGGACTTCTTTTTGAGGAAGATCTTCAAATGCTTACAATGGAGAAAGGATAGGGGCGAGGGTAGTCGGCTGTAATAGCCACTTCCAAGCCGTCAAGACTCGCTTGATAAAATACCCCATCATCGAACTCTATGTATATATCCAGATCCTCGCAGAAACCGGGGTCTTCATCGCGATTATGATCCTTTGCCTGTGGGGCAGGACAGTGAATGTCCTTGATCATCTTCCTCCATGACTATTTTGTGACAACAAAAAACAACTGGATTAGCATGTTGTGATAGCAATAAAGCGACACAGGTAATCGAAATCTTACCCATTCAACAGGGTTGTACATGGAGTAACCTTCCCGACAGTTTAAGCGGAGGAAATCTTCCTTTCCGTTCTTGTACAGATCGATCAGGATCATGGCCAGTTCGGTTGGGGTATTCAGACCCTTACATTTGTATCGAGACGCGTCGTCTTCTCCGTTGTAGCACCATAAGGGAATTACTCTGGACTGGAGAGGCTGGACGCAGCTTTTTATTGCAATGGCCATAACTTCAATTATTGAGAGCCCGGTATGGGCTAATAATCTGACCTTGCTGACTAGCCTTTTTATTTCCGCACTATCCTCCTCCTTGGGACTTCGGGGACGCCAGTTGAGGCGCTTCTTTAAGGGAGTGCTGGAAAATTCGGGAAGCCCGCGCCGAACTGGGTCCGGCAGTGGGACATTGTCGGTGTCAAAACCGGCGGATCTCGGGTAGGGGGTCCCGAACTGTGCGTCTAAGGCGGATGGTAACAGGAGGCAGGGAACACGATGTTTTACCCAGGTTCGGGCCCTCTTGATGGAGGTAAAACCCTACGTCCTGCTTGATTTATTCTTGATGATATGAGTATTACAAGAGTTGATCTACCACGAGATCGGAGAGGCTAAACCCTAGAAGCTAGCCTATGGTATGATTGTATGTTGTATATCCTCTATCGACTAGCCTGGCCTCGGTTTATATAATGCACCAGACGCCTAGGATAACAAGAGTCCTAGCCGAATACGCCGGTGGAGAGGAGTCCTTGTCTTGATCGCCAAGTCTTGTGGAATCTTCCTTGTATGCGGCAGCTGTCCAAACTGGCCCATGAGTATACGGCCACGGGGGTCCTTGGCCCAATCTAACAGATCGGGAGATGACATGTTGAGTACCCCCTAGTCCAGGACACCGTCAGTAGCCCCCTGAACCGGTCTTCAAGTTAGGGACGCTCCTCGATTCTTCCAAACTATTCTTCATCTTCGGTTATCGGTCTTGAAAATTGGTTCAACAAATCTTCTCATCTTCGATCTTGAGGATCACCGAAATGCATTCGACGAGTTTACACGTCGGGTATTCGAGGAGCCCCTTTAAGTTTCCGGCCTTCATTAATGCCTGGTTATTTCTATGCCACACCTCGGGTTTGAAGTTGTCCCCGGGAGGCAGTGTCCTCTTGCGTCCGAGCTCCAACGCTGGACTGCATTCGAGGTATCTTTTGCAGCCGAGCACCAACGCCGGACTACTTTCCGAGCTCCAACGTCGGAATGTATCCGAGCTCCAATGCCGGACTATATACGAGGTGTTATATCACCTTGGTTCAAAAAAGTTGAAGGAACTTAGCTGAGCTTAATGCCGAAAATGCCCTCTATGGAGCCAGCCACTAGCGCCCGAGCTTTATGCCGGACTGCTTCTGAGGTAGTGCACCACCCTGACTGTGGGCTGATTCATTGTGAATATTTTTATTGGTGCAATTTATTCTCTGCCGAGATATATAGCCAGTAGCCCTCAAGGTGTGTATCGGTCTAAAACCCGAGATGCACCTGAAGGATGACGTAAGACCGCTAATCACAGTATCTGCTGAGACTCAGGTTGATTTGCAAAATCGGCCTGAGGATCAAGTCCTAGCTCGGCAGAATACCTCGGGACACAAAAAGCGGCGTGCTCAGTCCTCGAGACTCAGGTTGGGTGCGGCCGACCAACCTGAGGATCAAAATATCCTTGGAAACTATATTGCACATAATAAGCCCGAAGCCCAGTAGCCCCCGAGCCTTAATGCGGGCACGGGTGGCCGAATTAAGGATCGATATCCATAGTAAAATCACAAATTATGTGTAATGACTCTATGTATCCAAGTACTTTACGTCATTAATGCTCGGATCCGCATTGTACAACAATTTGTTGACCGACCATCGGCTTCCACCTCCTTGGCCAGTAGCCGAGGAATGTTTGTCCTACTTTATAAAACCTTTATGAGGGCAAAGATTTACGACAAACAAGACAATCTGGCCACATGGTTTTATAAACAAAGGTACGCAGAGAGATATGTTATATTACTGTTTAACAGAAGAAATGTCTTCCAAAGAAAATAGTCCTGCTATTGGTTCCTTTCTTTGGGTTGTCATGCTAAGCATGATCATGAAACCTCAGCTCCAATGTAAGAGCAAAATATCGAGGATTTAGTTTGGGAGGCCAGTTAATAGCCCCCGGTAGTGTTCGGCGACAGTCGAGGTCAAGCCGTAAACACTTCGGCCATTGTTATGAACGGGCTGTCATTTAACACAGTCATCGGATCGCTGACCAATTTACGCTTATTGTGACAGTCAGTTTTCGGCTTTCTCCACTGAGGTGCTTAACTGTGTGAGCTGGAAGCACCATCGCAGTGGTTCTCCCTTTGCATGCCTAGCTGAACAAAGCCGAACGTAGGAAGCAAGTGCAGGAGCCGGGCAACCCAACTATTGACCGAAGACACAATTCAAAACCGATGCATATATAGCAATATCCGAGAATATTTTTGCCGAATCTCTAAAGGCGTCCGGCGTTGCACTGTGAGACTTGTGCTGGAAACACACAAATAGTTTAAAAGTGCCATAAGCTTGGAAACCAAAAAAAATGTCAGTAAAAACTTGACATCCAAACAAGATCAAGTGTTCGGTGCCAATCCGAAAATTGGTCTTAGAAAAAAAGTGCTTCTGTCGTGCTTTAACATGACACATCCTATCTCAAGACTTCAAGCGGGTCAGCCTACGGCTTCAACCTCCTATCCCGAAGGCGGAGTACTTCTCATTAGGCCAGTTTAGCAGACTAAACTCTAGCGGCTTTGAGAGAGAAATTAGGCTCCCCGGCTAGTGACCACACACTTGTGTCGAAAAGAGGAATGATAAATAATAATAGTAAGAAAAACTTTGCAATGACTAAGAAGAAGAACACTTATTAGAAAATGGCTCATATAAATTTAAGAGACCCCAAGTGACTTGGGTAAAAAGAATTTTATGTATAATGATTGTATGTAACGAAGTACTAATATCATATCTTTGTTCACCCGAACTTTAAATGCGTCTTAACCGACCGTCGGCTTCTCCCTCTTCGGTCAAGGACCAAAAAGTGTTATGTACTCCACCTGCCGAGAATATCGACAGTGTTTCCGATAACCAGGCAACCAGGCCATATGGCTGTAACAGACAAATAGCGCTCAGGGAACTTATGCTATATTACAGATGAGGTGCAAGAAGCATCTTCGAAGAAAATAGTACCCCCACCGATACCTTCTTCGGTGCTCATTATTACTATGAGACTTGTGCAATAGATTTTTTGTACTCATGAGTTCCGTTGTGTGCCGACCATGATTGAAAACAATAAGAGCGCTAGCTTTTGGCTTCACCCAGTCTGAGGTCAGAGCTCGGAGGACCCGGTCATGACAATCGCAGAGGTGCTCCCTTTACTCCCTAGCCAAACAATCGGGAACGTAGGGGTAAGCACAGGAGCCAGGCAACCCAGCTTGCAAATCGCTTAAGTCAATATGGTGCATACTGTGGCGTAATACACGAACAAGGAACGAAGCCGTACAAGTATAATCATATGCAAGAGGAAAAAGCTTCATGAAGGAAGCCCCCAAGTAAACGGGGTATTTGAATTTGCATGCCACAAACAAAGTTTTGACAAGGAGATTTTTTACAAGCAACTTTTGCCAAAAAAGTATAATGCATGGTCGAACCGAACACAAGTTAAAAATTAAAACTTTGAGCATGAAAGTGACTTAGCTGGTTAATGTGTTCGGCATTGATGACGCGGTCCGAGCTTGATGCGGGACAAGGTTCCCTCCCCCAAGCCGGTCCCGAGGTGGCGGAGCGGAGAGCTCGACACGCCGAAGTGGTGCATAGCACGGTCAACGCAGGCCGGCAGAGTGACGCCGAAGACCCCGGATCATTTTCCTGTGCACAAAAAATAGTGCAAACTGGAGATAATAATAATAATAATAAAAATCGTTGCATAATAAATAATTTATGCAAAGTGAGTAATAAAAGAAATATGGCCTAGCGCCAAAGTCAATGTCGATGCAGGGCGTCTGCGTGATGCGGTAAAGGCGCGACAAAGCCTGAATTCACAGGTCGGTCCGAGTTCTGGATGCGGCGTTCGCCGGACTATGTACGAAAACTGACCGAACCACCATGCGACCGTCGTTAATGCGGTCACCATTTGATAGACCTGTGTACATATGATGGACAAACCAGAGTAATAATTCCTTGGGAAAAATAAACCCAAACAAGCAAAAAATACTAGGATTAATAGCACCAGATTTATTTGTTGTAGCAATCTGAAGAAAGGTGATTCCGAAAATTGGGCCTCGATCAGCACACCCATTGCCCGATGGGCGATAAAGCGACGGCATGACGATGCTGGCAAAAGTTGGCTCGTCGAGGCAAAGCCCTCGGTCGAGCTAACGTGACGGAGCTGGTCGGCTAGTGGCGCCGAAGTCTCCGAAGTATGTTGATGAAGAGATGTCGAAGCCCCGGTCCAGCCAAGATGTCGAAGCCTCGATGTCAGCCGATGAGTCGAAGTAGGTCGGCGTGATGGACACCGGCTTGAAGAAGCAACAGTGTGGCCCTGCTGATGCAGGTCGTGACGTGGTCAATGCCGGCTTGATGAAGTGATCGTGCGGCGATGCCGGTGTGCCCGCCCGTGTAATCCGTGGGGCGGTGATGTTGGTGATGATTTATCCTTCGTGATGCCGAACTCTTGTTCGGCTTTCCGAGATGATGATCCGAAGAAGTTGAGCTCGGCTCAACAAAGTGACGACGTGTAGCGCAGGCCGGCAGCCTTGGAGCAATATTGCCGGACTGGTTTTGACACCAACATGATGATGAAGATGACCTCAGGGGAGGCTTAAAATTTTACGGGCACGTGTTTAAAAACGACGCACAATACACTAGAAGAGAATTACTCTAAAAAGGTTGTCCAATATCATGTTCATAAAGAAACATGAATTCGGGTCGGATCCGTATTCACGCAGAAAACAGTTCCGAAAATTGGTCCACTCATCGGAAGGTTCCTGGAGTTTGAACCGTCGGATCGAGCTGAAATTTGGAGGGGTGGTAGATATGGGAATTCCACAGTAGATGAACGGTTGGATCTTCCAAAGTACCTCCGAGATGGGCTCTGGAGACCACGCCCTAAACTCGTCCAGATTCCCGTCCAGATTTGACAGGGCTTCGGTATATCATAGATTGCTGGAGATTCCTCCATCGGAACTCGACGAAATTTTGCATGGTTGTTGCAGACTCAATTCCTCACAATTCCACCAAAGGGATCGTCAAAGCGATGCTCTAAGAGGTGGTGGCAGCAGATACAAGTTCGCTGTTTGGAAAAACAGCATGGTCGCCCGATGGCAATGTTGACGTTGAGCCCCCGAGCTCCATGGATTATTCCTCCATGATCTTGATAGAGATCGGAGTTGATGTTGAAGAAGGCCCTTGTCCGAACATGACGATCGGAGATGGAGTACGGTCCTCGGTCGAGCCATGGTGACCAGTCGAGCCGGCGACGAAGACGCCAGTGTCGCAGTTGACCTGCAGACGAGCCATCGATCCTTTTGCCAATCACACAGCGGAATTCTCAATGAAAGCACCAATGTTGGTGTCAAAACCGGCGGATCTCGGGTCGGGGGTCCCGAACTGTGCGTCTAAGGTGGATGGTAACAGGAGGCAGGGAACACGATGTTTTACCCAGGTTCGGGCCCTCTTGATGGAGGTAAAACCCTACGTCCTGCTTGATTTATTTTTGATGATATGAGTATTACAAGAGTTGATCTACCACAAGATCGGAAAGCTAAACCCTAGGAGCTAGCCTATGGTATGATTGTATGTTGTATATCATCTATCGACTAGCCTGGCCTCGGTTTATATAATGCACCAGAGGCCTAGGATAACAAGAGTCCTAGCCGAATACGCCGGTGGGGAGGAGTCCTTGTCTCGATCGCCAAGTCTTGTGGAATCTTCCTTGTATGCGGCAGCTGTCTAAACTGGCCCATGAGTATACGGCCACAGGGGTCCTCGGCCCAATCTAACAGATCGGGAGATGACGTGTTGAGTACCCCCTAGTCCAGGACACCGTTAGACATCATCTATATAAAACTACTACGAAGACCACTGCGGATATGTCTCTTTGGGAGTTACAACGGGGTATCTGGATCCGACTATACTGTCGGATCATGGGTTCCGGCAAAACCCTCAAGGTTCGAACACTGGGGTGCGCACGAAGGTTTTCTCCCTATCGATCCACGCCCTAGTTCTCTAAGATCTCGCAGACGAACTCGACGAACTCACAACACATAAGGACACAAGATTTATACTGGTTCGGGCCACCATTGTGATGTAATACCCTACTCTAGTGTGGTGGTGGTGGATTGCCTCTTGGGCTGATGATGAACAGTACAAGGGGAAGAACAGCCTCCTGAGGTTGAGGTGTTCTTGTGCTTGGCGAACTTGTGTGGGTGAGATGATCTTGGATCCATCTCCAATTAGTCCCCTCTACTGTGGTGGCTAGTTCTACTTATATAGGCCCTGGTCCTCTCCACAAATATTGAGCGAGAAGGGAGCCAACAACGGCCAATTTGAAAGGGGACAGCTAGTACAGCTTATCCTGACAAAAGCGGTCTTCGCCTGTAAAAGGCTCTGGTGATGACGCCGTCTTGGGCTCTATGGTGACCTTCGTCTTGCCGTCCTGCTGGTCTTGGTCTCGTTGCACCGATATGGAAACCTTTGCTTGATGCCTCGGTACTCCGTGCTTGCGCTTGGCCCTTGGCACCAAAGAGAAAACAAGGACGCTGCGCGCTGGCGCCCGCCTAGTCTCGATCGTCATGGCTCACGTCACGAGAACCTCGTGAGGTCTACCTTGCCTTGATCTCTCCGCCCCTCGCGAGCCTGCCTGGCGAGGCTGCTCCTGAGGAGGTCTTGCATCGTCCGCCTCGCGAGGCTTGGCCCCTCGCGAGGGTCTTGAATGCCTTGTTCATGAAGGTGGGTCGTATGGGTCTGCTAGCTCAGCCACGCCATGGTCCGCAGGCAGGCAAGTCTGGGGACCCCCGTTCCCAGAACGCCGACAGTAGCCCCCGGGCCCAAGGCGCGCTCGAGCTTGGCTTCAAGGTGAAGCCAAAGGTCAAGCGCGGAGCGCCGCGGGCCCCAAAAGCCTGCGGCATCGGTTAATGTGTGGCGGTTGATTGGACGTGGGCGTCTCCGCTTCCCCATGCTGCCTTGGAATCCGCCTGGCTTGACAAGTCCCTGTGACATGCAAGGAAAACCATCATTACCTGTGATTGTGGAGGGCGTTGGTTGGCCTTCTCTTGCTATAAATGAGGAAGGGGCGGAGCCCCCGTCCCCCACTTCTTCCCATTCCGCCTGCTTCTTCCTCCTCAGCTCCACTGCTAGCAGCAACTTCAATGGCGCTGATCCATAGGTTCTCAGCTGACGAGAAGGGAAAGATTCCCCTCGGCGTGCCAGCGCTGCTCCCATCGAAGAAGAGCTCGGTCCACCGTCGCGACGCCGCGGAGATGCAGGTGGTGACGAGGCCTTGGTGCGAGTGGCCTCCTTCTGGGTATCCACTGCCCTCGCACGCCCAAGCCGGGGGCTCAGGAGGAAGGAGCAACGAGCGCCGGCACAGGCGCCGCGGCCCAGGTCGACGCACCGCGATGATGAGCATCATCGCTCCTGGAGTCCATGCTGCGGACTCCTCACGTGAGCTCGTGCTGTGGGCGGAGATGCCCCCAAGCTCCTGGATCCGCTTCCCGCGCTTCTTCTCCGACGAGATGCCGCCAAGGGGGCCTCTCGAACTCTGGTTGCAGCATGCCGACTGCGACGCTCCAGCGACCGGAGCAGAGGTTGAAGCAGTCTCCACCGACAAGATCTTCATGACCCGTGGCGGGGCGAGGTCGCGTGGGTTTGCCGTGCGGAGGGTGCCCTCGCGATCCTCTTCGAGTACGATGGCGCCTCCACACTATTCTTCAAGGTATTAGACGCAGAGGGTCGCCGCTTGGAGTGTTGCCCCGAAGGGGAGTGCCAGGATGAGGCACGCCCCGCTCGCGGCTGCTCCAGCAGCAACGATTCTTGGGAGTCCAGCGGCTCTCCTGAGCTCTACAAGACTTCGGAGACGAGCGATGATAGCTACGTGCCCCCGAGCTCTCGACGTGCTCAGAGCAGGGCGGCAACGTCCGGCCGCCGCCATCGCTGATCTGGATGGGGTTGGCGGCGGCCTCCCGCGGCCCACTGTTGATGATGGCGTCGGCCGTGGGGGCGTGTAGATAGGATTCTCCTAGGTTCTCGTCTTTTGTTCCCTGCGAGGAATCAGGAAGTACCCCGTGGGGGCGTGTAAAGGGTTTGCAATGTCTTTTGTTGATATTATTCTAATTAAGGAAGCCTTGTGAGTGCAAGTCCTGTTTAGGCTCGGTGTTCCCTTTCCAATCTCGCGATGGCTTGTCGCTCTATGCTGACAGGTCTCGGTCCCCAAGCAAGCTCCAGCCGTCGCTGGTATGCCAGGTCGCATGCCGTGGTCAAGGCTAGAAGGTGAGCGGCCCGAGGTCCAGTAAGAGCTCCTGAGGCGCGATGCTCAGGGGGTCCCCTTTAGCGCTCAAGCAGCCGTGGTAAGATAAGAAAGGGAGGCGACGTTGCCGCAATAGGTTCGGGGGCTACTGAGGGAGTCCTAGATTAGGGGGTCCTCGGGTGTCTGGACTATGTGATATGGGCCAGACTGATGGGTCGTGAAGATACAAGGCAAAAGACCTTCCCCCATGTCCGGGAAGGACTCTCTTATGCGTGGATGGCAAGATTGGTGTCCGGATATGTAATTTCCTTCCTCTACAACCGAATTTGTACAACCCTAGGCCCCTCCCGTGGGTATACAAACCGAAGGGTTTAGTCCGTAGAGGCTATCAGAATTCATAGAGGCTAGACAGCTAGGGTTTAGCCATTATGATCTCGAGGTAGATCAACTCTTGTAACCCCTATACTTATCAAATACAATCAAGCAGGACGTAGGGTTTTACCTCCATTAAGAGGGCCTGAACTTGGGTAAACATCGTGTCCCCCTGTCCCTTGTTATCTTCGATCCTCAGACGCACCGTTCGGTACCCCCTACGTGAGATCGGCCGGTTTTGACACCGACAAGGCCCCTGAGCCCCCCTCGTCTCAAGAGGGGTCGGACGCCGTCGACACCTCTTCCCTCATCGAGCACCCCGTGTACTTTGTCAGCACGGTACTGCATGATGCGCACGCATGCTACCTCATGCCACAGAAGCTCCTGCTTGCGCTCCTCGTCATGTCAAGGAAGCTGCGCCACTACTTCCAAGGCCACCCCATCAAAGTCGTCTCAGCATACCCCCTAGAGAAGGTGCTCCGGAGCGCCAACACGATGGGAAGACTTGCTGAGTGGAACACTGAGCTGCAGGCGTTCCAGCTGGAGTTCAGCACCACCAGAGTCATCAAGGGTGCGACCCCACAGGCCCGTCTGCCTGCGGCCCATCGCGTGGCGCCAGCAGAAGGCCCAGCGTGGCGCAACTTCAAGGCTTCATGAGCAAGACCCTCGCGAGGTGTACGTCAGCAAGGGTCCTCAAGAACTCCCGAGGGCCTCACGCAGGGTGTCAGGACCCCGACTCGATGTCACATTGATCTAGCCGGTAACACCTCATATCACTTTGCGGCCTCACGCACGGTATCCCCACGGGTGTCGCCTTACCTTTGCCCGGGACCGTTTGCGCCTTTTGGCTCACGTATATGATAGTGTCGCTAGCATCCATATGATAAGGAGCCCGGGCTGACATGACTAGTCGTAAACCCAAAGTGGCACAGACTTACAGGGACAGGCATCCATGACCCAGCTTCGAACGTGTCGGTCATCAGCAAGTGGGTCCGGGCTGTAGCACTGGGCTAGCAGGACTCCGGTAAACCGGGCTGTAGCGGGCTAACAGGACTCCGGTACTCAAAGCGTGACATTTCCCCGAAGGGACAGACACAGGAACGAAGAAGGACACATGCCGGCCAGCCTAAGTGTTCCAGAGCAGTAGCAAGCTACCATGGCTCAGCGGTAACACTAGGAGACATTTCCCGGTAAGAGAGGCTACTAAAGATAAACAACTAGATAGTCAGATCCCACACATACCAAGCATTTCAATCATACACACAATATGCTCGATATGTGCAAATACAACGAAGCATCACAACATGACTCTACGACACAAGTACTTTATTTAAGGCTCAGGGAGCCATACATAACGTACACAAAGGTACGGGTCTCACGACCCAACATACAAGTCATACAGTCATACAAACCAGCAGCGGAAGTACATTGTCTGAGTACAGACAACTAGTAAAATAAAAGAGGCTTGGAAAGCCTAGCTATACTACGTGGTCCTTCACAAGCTCAGGGTCACCACCTGGGCCTTTAGCCTACTCGTTGATGTCAACGTCTACATAGAACCCATCAGAAAGGGTTGCAGCGTCTTCTGAAAAAATGTAAATTATAGCAACATGAGTACAAAGGTACTCAGCAAGACTTACATCAGATCCTACATACATGCATATTATCAAGAAGGGTTGGTGGAGTTATTGCAGCAAGCCAGCTTTGACTCTTGGCTAGGCTATCCTACGATACTCCAACTTGAAATGGTTTTTCGCACACGAGTCCACTACTCACCAATTCAATACACTACCGAGGATCCGCCTCCGTCTTCCTACGGAAGAGCCATCCTCGGCACTCACACTTATCTTGAGGCTTTTAACAGTTTCCATTTACTTGTCTATGAACTGTATAGGCAACCAAGTAGTCCTTTACCGCGGACGCGGCTATTCGAATAGATTATGATAACCCTGCAGGGGTGTACTTCTTCATACATGTTTCCACCACTTAGCGTCTGCACACGATATGTGCTCGGCAGACTTCAAGCGAAAGCCGACGTGGGTGTAGACCACGACCTACCTAAACACTTAAGCCTCTAGTCCAGGTTTATCGCCTATTCAGGTTCCATCCGCAGGGAGTCCGGCCGAGGTTTCCCATACGGCCCCGAACGATGTGAACAGGGTTCCCGAGATACCTAACGGGTATTCGGTACACCCGGCCACATACCTACCGCATCACAGCCCACCCCTACGGTCAGCGCTGTCCACGGCCTCCAGTAGGCTACAAACACCAGAAACTACTTGCAACTCCTGGACAGAGAGCTAGGGTGAATAAGAAGTCGAGCGGGGTCATATTTCAGGGCCCAATGCATGGTAGTAGCTGTATCTTAAATCACACATACAGATCTCAGTGCTTAAGGTCGGCTTCAATGAAACAACCCACCATGTACTCCTACATGGCCTCTCATCGATACCTTTACCAAATCGTGTTCACCACACCACTCTCATTACCGACATAATCATTTCACTCTAGCCATCACCCAGATGAACCAGACCTGACACGACTCTAAGCATAGCAGGCATAGCAAGGTAGGAACAACACATACATATGGCTCAATCAACTCCTACACATGCTAGTGGGTTTCATCTAGTTACTGTGGCAATGACAGGTCATGCAGAGGAAATGGGTTCAACTACCATAGCACACAGCAGTTTGAAACGCATTGTCTTCATGCAGTAAAAGAGAGCAGGAGCGAGAACATGGGATTGTATCGATATGATCAAATGGTTGGTTGCTTGCCTGATGGTTCGATGCACTGATACGGTTCTTCGTTAGGGTAATCACGGTACTCCCCGGAGGCAGAACCTGCCGCAAAGAACATCGATACACAACCATCACCAAACAATGTGCAACAATATGATGCATGCATGAAACATGGCAATATGAGTGTGTTGGGCTAATGAAACTAAAACCAGAAGGGTTTGAACAAATTTGAATCAAAGATTCAAATTTCAAACTCAAACATGGCCTTTTAAAGTGCTTTGCCTTGTTCTGCTTAAAACATCAATTTAACTTGTTTGATCATGCATGAAAATAGTACAGATGGATAGATTGGATTTTTCTGATCATTTTTCATATATAATTTGTCCAATTTGGAGTTACAGAATAAAAGTTATGAATTTTTGAAGTTTAAATTATATTCTGGAATTTCCTGAATTAAATTAAATCCAGAAATATAATTATTGCGCCAGCTTGACGTCAGTGGTCAACTGCGGCTGTCTGGGGTCAAACCTGACGTGTGGGGTCCACACATCAGTGACAGGGGTGTTTAACAGGATTAAATTAATCCTAATTAGGGATTAGTGGCGCTGGGGCCCACTGTCAGTGTCAGGGGGGGTTGACTAACAGTAATTAGCACTAACTGACCACCTGGCCGATGGGGCCCACGCGTTAGTGACCCTGGGGGGGTCAAACCCCAGGTCGGACAAGTCAAACCCGCCGGCGGTTAGTCGCCGGCGAGGTCCGCGGCGTACAGGGGCCTCGGGTTTCCTCTGTGGTGCTCCAAACGGCGTGCGGCTAGGTGCATTGGATAGCTAGCTCGATGGCGCGTCGGACGGTGGCCGTGGCTGGGCCTGGGGTGGCCGGAGTCGACGGCGGCGAGCTCGGCTGCGGCCGCCGGGGTTCGGTCGTGCGCGGAAACGGGGTTGGAGCTCGAAGGCGAGCTAAGCGAGGCGCTAGGGATGCTCTACGGGGCCGTACGAACTTGTTGGACTCGCCGGGGTGACCAAATGGTCACCGGAGCTGCTTCGACGGCGAGCTCGGCGACGGCGGAGGTTCGGCCGTGGTGGGAACGAGGTTACGGCGCGGGGACGAGGGGAAAAAGAGGGGGAAACGGTGGCGGAGCTCACCGCGGTTGCAGTGGGCGTTGAAGCGGGCTCGGGGACGCGCTGGAGACGGCGAATCGACGGCGATGATCTCCGGTGGCCGAGGAGGGGAACGGCGACGTAGGCGGCGATGCAGGGCTTCCGGAGACCCGTGGAGCGGTGGGGAGGAAGAGGGGGTCGAGGCGGAGCTCCTGAGCTAGTCGGGGGAGCGAGGGGTGGCCGGTGACGGCTGCTATGGCGAACGACGGCGACGGTGGTGTTCGGCCGTGAGAGAGAGAGAGGAAGCAGCACGGGAGAGAGGGGGGATAAGGCCAGGGGATCGGGGCGGCA